>NC_040021.1:3766046-3796773 GCF_000972845.2 Larimichthys crocea
TTATGGGCAACAGCAGGTAATACCTTGAGAAAACCGGAGCATCCTGAGCAAACTCATGTGAACATCAAGCGGTTTAAACGCTCCAGTTGGTCCTGGTGGGTTTCAAACTCAGGTCAAAAGCATGTTTTTTTAACCTACATATGAAGGTGTGTTTTTAACAGTAAGTGATGATGTTGCAGATGAATATGCTCTATGACTGATAAAATACCACTCCTGTGTACTCTGAAATCAATAGAGTATTGTTTACACTCACAGTCGGGATGAGAAGGCCAATTTCCAACAAACAAGGACATTTCTACAGAACACAAACATGAACTGAGGCACAGGAGACAGCACTGCTAATTATAAGTGTAATTATAACTCTCTAAGTCAATATCCAAGTGCCAGTGACAATACGCATTTTCTCTGAAATGGCTTTACAAAAAGTGTCAACTTGAGTAGCTTTGTGCAGACCAATACAAACATTTTATTGAATTTAATTCATAATTTCGTCGTGTCTTTGGCAATGGTCTTGAACTTCCCTCCTGGAAAAAAACATTAGCCACACATTACTAATGTCTACGATGCTTTCCACTAAGTATCCAACATTATGATGTATATTTCCAGCTCTGGTTATTGATGACACCTATTATTTTAATTACAGACGCTCCCAGGAGCTATAGTGAATTATTGGAAGGGTGCTCTGCGGTCTAGAGGGTTAACTCTCTGTAAACATTTTGAACAACCAAGTGAATGATGTGCAGCACAATGTGTTGAAATTGGGTGTCTCTTCCTCACTTTGGGGCGTTGTGTGTCAAACCTTCAAGGTGCTGATTGCTGATAAATGTTCTTACACAATCACTGTGACTTGCCATCTGATAAGATGACTTGCTGGACACTACCCTCAGTCAAACTTACGAGATAGACTATTGCCACATACTACGAGCACCTTGACTTATTCTTAAGAATCCCAGTGCTTAGCAATAAACAGTTTTTTGGCAAATACATTTTAGATAAATAAAGATAACTTAATATTTAGCTGGACACTTGAAGGTGATAAGCATTCTAACCTAATCCTCTGTGACTGAAACTTGAAGTTAAGGTGATAAAAAAAACAGTGTCATCTGCCTACAGGCGCACAATACAGTGATGAAGATAATTCTGGGGAGTTGTTTCCTCAAACTCATGAACTGATCACCGCATTTAAAAGTTAAGAGAATTCACAACTGACTTCACATCACCTGAAGATCTCTCAGCAGCTCACTTCAGTGTCTTTACTAGTCTTTTGGCTCTGACTATCAGTCTGTGGACAGGTAGAAAGCTCACATTTATTTCTTCATTTTACTTCATTACATGTATGGTCTTTATGCGATGTGAATTTGTACTAAATATGTATTATGACTTGTAGCCCCGGTATACTGTTGTTTTTGAATGGAACACAATGTGTTTTGTTTCCAGGATGAAGGGTGTTATGATCTTTCTTGTGTATATTTGAGCGATAACAGTGTATGACACCATTAAATGCTCAAAGTCATTGCAAAGTTAGAGCTCAGATACACAGTCTGCTTTGAATATCTGGTGATCTTTTAATGATAAAGCGTTCTGTCATCTTAATTGCTTCGCTTGTTTCACCCGGTCGAAATACAAATTTACTCTTAACTTCCTTCAGTTATGAAGATGATAAATGATAAAACATGTCACGTCAAAAAAGATCATTATAAGCTGAATATTTATAAATCTTATCAACGCTCCAAACAGTTAGTTTAACCTTCTAATTATCAACATCCGATTTAGATACCATTTTTCCTCTTGGTATTTTAGGCCCTTTTATCACAACCTTGAGCACACAGAACACGTTGCATACTTCTTTATCATTGTAAGGAACATAAGAACATATGTACAACGTAAACACACACCTGCAGTTTTCCACAGTATTTATCACAGGTGCCACGTAAAGATTTGATCACGTGGTACATCATCAGTCAGGAATATATAAGTCATGCAGTGTCAGTCTTGAACATATTCACGGCGATGTACGCTTTGAGTTTCCTGTGTGCCTTGGGCCTCTTTGCTGCTCTCCAGGTGCCTGGCACTTTGGCAGAGGACGAGGTGCCTTTCGAGGTAAGTGAGATGAAATGTCCTCTCTAATAGGGAGTTATTATCTGTATATTTATTGTGTTATCAACTTAAAATTGTCTTTCAAGCGTGCATTTGTTTATTTTTGATGCACAATGAATTACCCTTTTTTTTCCTCTCTCTCTCTCTTTGGAAACCATCCCTGAAGGACCGTGAGTGTTTGGAAATATTATGCATACATAATATAATCACTAACATTCAGTGTATTCACACAGATTCAAACACAAAATTCATATTCACGAGATCTCTTTTTTGTGCGTTTGTTCAGCGACAATCCTGATGTCTTCTTCGGACCAGACTGAGATTGTGAACAAGCATAATGCCCTGAGAAGAGGTGTCCAACCTTCTGCGAGCAACATGCTGCAAATGGTAACATCTCTCTATTGATTTGTGCTTGATTTGATACACACACACACTTGGAGATGTTCTTACGTATTTACTCGTAGTTGTCTGCACGTGCAACCCACAGAGCTGGAACCAAGAGGCTGCAGCTAACGCTCAGCGATGGGCCAACACCTGCTCCATGAATCACAGCCCAGCCAGCTCCAGAGAGATCAGCTGTAAGTATTACAACACCCACCTTACAAACAGTCATTTTACAAAGATGAGGAAGAACTAAGGGGCGGCAGTAGCTCAGTCCATAGGGATTTGGCTTGGGAACCGGAGGGTGGCCGGCTCAAGTCCCACATGGACTGAAAATATGGAAGGTGGACTGGTAGCTGGAGAGGTGCCAGTTCACCTCCTGGGCGCTGCCGAGGTGCCCTTGAGCAAGGCACCGACCCTGCTCACAGGGCGCTGGTCTGGCTGGCTGCCCAGAACACTCCACCATCTCTCTCCACATTTGCATGTCCTCTTTTAATCGTAGCAAGTGGCTGTGGAGAGAACCTGTACATGGCCAGCTACAAGAACTCCTGGAGCAACGCTATCCAGTCCTGGTACGACGAGATAAAGGACTGGCGTTACGGAGTGGGATCCACTAACGGAGGAGTGGTCGGACACTTCACACAGGTGAACTGTTTATACAACACTTAATGTTAATTCTTACTAACTCGCATACGAATGAAGTCAAACACACATTAGTGCCGCGAGCACCTGATTTTGTATCTCATCTCATTTGTCCGCACAGCTTGTTTGGTACAGGTCCAACTACCTTGGCTGCGCTATGGCCTACTGCCCCAACTCTAAATACAAGTACTTCTACGTCTGCCATTACTGCCCACCGTAAGTACAGAACTCCATTATCCTTTATTATACTATGTATTGATATTAAATGCTCGGCAAAGATTAGATTCATTTGAAATTTAAATTATTATTCTTGAAAGAAGATTATTAAGTTCGTGGAACAAAAGAACACTGTTTACCTCAACATGACATGTTTGATATTCAACACTTTGGATCACATCGACAGTGGAAACTACCAGTACGCTCGCCCCTACAAATCTGGACCCACGTGCGCTGACTGCCCCAATGCCTGCAACAACAAACTGTGCAGTAAGTGGCAAATACAGAACTGGAAGACTTATTTAAAGTTAGGGTAACAGCATGTATGCATCCATTCATTTTCTCCTTTTTTCCTCCAGATAACCCATGTCCCTACAGCGACCAGTACTCCAACTGCCCTGATCTGAAGAAGCAGTGGGGCTGCAGCAACGGACAAGTGGCCTCTTGGTGTCCCGCCTCCTGCAAGTGCACCACTCAGATCATTTAAATGTCCACACGGGCTCTGGTTTATCAGTCAATTTCAAATAAATATACTCAGCATTAAAGCTTGTGTCTCTCTGATTCGTTACTGTTTGACCTGCTCAGTTATCAGCAGAGATTAAAAAGGAAATTTACCTTGGCACAGTACCTCTCTAGACAAACATCGCCTGCACAGCCAAGTGCCCTTTGATTGTATGTAAGGTATAAACTGTGAGAGGAAGGAGGACATACGTTACAAGACGGGATTTGGCCCCGGAGTGAAGAGGAAAAGTTTATTCCACTGGGATTTCTTAAAGCTGAGCCAAGAAACAACTCTAGTATGAGACCGCACGTACTTGCTGTGGTTATTAACAAACACTGACAATGAGCAAACCCTTTGCAATTATGGAAATGATCCAACGTTATAAAAAGTCCTGCTGACATCAGATCTCCTCCGTCATACACCTGAAGAAAGGAGGGGTTACGTTTCCTTTTATAAGCAGAAACAATAACGCTGACAACCAACAACGAAAGAACTCAGGGAAGACAAGAGGCAGTCAAAAAAGATATTTATTTTCCATTTTTAAAGGAAAAGGTGAACAACGAATGTAGGTTTTGAAACATGTGGGGGCGGGGGCAAGAACTGTGGGGGTTGTGCCAAACAAAATAACCAAAGTACAAAAATAGGGCCTAGCTCAACCTTCTCTGGGAGCAACAAAAAGAACAAAAAGGCCTGACTATCTGGTCTACCAAAATATCTGAAAAGAATAAAAATACACCGGAGGCAATGTACCAGGTACCCCAGCCTTACCTCAGTTCTATCCCCCCACCACAAACCTTCACAGACCATCAGTCAGTCAACCAGCAAAGACAGACAGAGAGAGAGAGCAACAAACCAGAGAGGCTTTTAAAAGGTTTCCTCCATCTCTGATTGGATGAGTGACTGGAGGGTGAACCAATCCCCAGCCCTTCTGGAGCCCACAGGTGGCAGCCAATCCTCCCCTTCTCACCTGAAGGACAAAGGGAGGAGAGAGAGAGAGACGAAAAACCTGTACACGTAACAGGAGGACTGTAGTCATGACAAACACTTTATCTGTGATAGCTGCTGCCTGAGAAGCTCATAACCCATAGGCTGGGTGCCTGGGTACCTTTACTAATGATTCAGTTATAACTAACGGCTTAATTCATGAATAAAATAAGTGTTCGTAGTTCAATTGTGTCTGTGGCTCCTTGAGGATATTAGTATATTTGCATATAGGTGACAGATGCGGACACACAAGGGAAGCAGACTGGATGAAGTTAAACTAGTTTATTGTTCTTAAGGCAGGTTTAGTCTTGGGCCGGACAGGGATGACACAGGCAGAGTCTCCCCAGGAGGCTGGATCCAGAGCAGGGCTTGGTGGAGCAGGCGAGGGCAACTGGTCAGGAAGTCAAGGGCTGGAGAGCTGAGCAGAGCAGGCTACAATCCACAGGGGAGATCACAAAACAATATCTGTGGGCTTGATGCGCAGTACTAACGGATCAGTGGCTGCGATCTGGCAGCGTGGTAGTGGCAGGGCTGGGTATAAGTAGGTTGCAGGATGATTGCAGGATTCACACACAAAGACCGATGACAGAACAATTAACCCCTGGGGGTAGGAGTGGCAGAGGCAGATGTAACAGTATGTCTTTAGCTTTAGGATGCTGGCGACTTTGACATCCTGTTGGAAGAGTGAAGAGTCTGTTTGAGGAATGGGAGGGGGTCTGTTGAAGGTCCTGTTGACAGTTCAGAGGATTTAGAGCTCTGGGGCTATTAGACACGTAGGCAAAAACATGCAAATATCGAAGTGGAGAAGAAAACTATTTTTACCTATGATACCACAATGCTTAGAATTTAAAAAAAATCTGATATATAAAATATCAGTTTATTTGTCTATCTGTCTGCGGATTTTAACGGAGGGGAAGGGGCTTTACAACCCGAGCAGGCTAGACCAAACAAAGCGACGTGTTCACTATGATAAGAATTGTTTTAGTATCATATGATATTATCCATCAGAGACATTTTGCTCTTTAGGAACATAGGATGCCCTCTGTGGTTTGTGTGTTTGTGCGTCACGTGTCTGTTTGATCTTACACAAAGCACACTGTCTCTCAGACTCAGACTGATTACCAGTCCTGGATTCAGCCATGAACATGCACACTTTGAGCTTCCTGTGTGTCTTAGGCCTCGTTGCTTTGCAGGTATTCTGTGTATATTTCTTGCATTTGTTATTTATTTTCATCCCTTGCATCCCATGTGACATAAATTAACCAATTATCTCTCTCTCGTGTCCAAAAACCGTACCTGCTGCAGGGTGAGTGATGGCATTTGTTATTATTATTATCTTAGACTTTTTAAACCTTCATGCACATGCAAACGTCGTCCTGTTTTATAATTATCGTGTTTATTTAGGCTCGGACTGCCAGGAGAACACAGACTCGTCAGAGGGTGAGTGTGTATAATTATTATTATTATTATTATTATTGCAAGAATTAGTATATTCATACTTCACAAAATCTGTGTGTGTGTGTGTGTGTGTTTATTCAGGCACCATTGTGGGCTCTTCTTCAGACGAGTGGGAGATTTTAAACAAGCATAACACCCTGAGGAGAAATGTTCAACCTGCTGCCAGCGACATGTTGAAAATGGTACCATGATGACAATCCAAAATTTAAAAGCATATTCACATGGATTCTCCATTAATCTATCTTATTAGTGCTTATTTGATATTGCACATTCTCCCTCCTGCAGTAAAAGATAAATTCATTTTCCAGACGAGCATGAAGCCCTCGTAGAATTTTTTGGTGTTTATGCCGTGGTGGTCTCCATGTGTGGATTTTTTAATGCCGCTATGTCCTCTGCTCCCCACAGAGTTGGGACGATGAAGCTGCAGCCAATGCTCTGAGATGGGCTAAAGGTTGCTCCATGAATCACAGCCTTGAAAGCGACAGAACGATTAGTGGTAAGTTCATTTTAGCACTTGTTTCAAACCGTGTCATTTTACAAGCACATAGATAAGCAAGAACTACCGCGTTAACGTACATTTGTGGAGTGTAGGAGTGTACCATCACTGTTGGACTGCACATTATGTGGCCATGAGAGTGAGAGTTGTTCAGGCTTCCTGGCGTTTACAAGGACAGCATCAAGACAGCGTGCAGTGGAGATGATGGACTTCCTTTCATACTGGGTCTTTGATTATAGGAAGTGGCTGTGGAGAGAACCTGTACCAGGCCAGCCACATGAACCCCTGGAGCGACGCTATCCAGGCCTGGTACGACGAGATAAAGGACTGGCGTTACGGAGAGGGATCCACTAACGGAGGAGTGGTCGGACACTTCACACAGGTGCAGTGAAATCACTAACTTGCATACGAATGAAGTCAAACACACATTAGTGCCATGAGCACCTGATGATTTCATATCCTATCTGTTGTTGTCTGCACAGGTCGTTTGGGCCGAGTCCTACAAGATTGGCTGTGCTTTGGCCCACTGCCCCAACTCTGAATACAAATACTTCTACGTCTGCCAGTACTGCCCACCGTAAGTACAGACCTTTTTACTTTTTTTAGAAAGTCTGACATGTTTTCTCACTTTTAGTGAATATTCACATCAATGTTTGTCTTCATTCAGTTAAACGGATCCAACAAAGTGCCTATTTCAGGTACAAGTAATACCAAAAACATCATAAGAAGCACAAATTTTCGAAAGATAAATACTAAATAGGTGATGCAACATAAGCACTACTACTCTGCAGTAATGAGAAGAAAAACTGCAGTTTGCATCTACTTCCACAGTATTTTTTTCCCTTTAAACACGGACATGTGTAAATTATTTTGCTGTTATGTTTAATATTTGATGCTTTGGATCACATTTACAGTGGAAACTACCAGTTTGCTCGCCCCTACGAAACAGGACCTCCCTGTGGTGCCTGCCCCGGGAACTGTGAGAACGGACTGTGCAGTAAGTGTGAAGACTTTATCTTTATGTCACTTGTTTGTTATTCAATATTCAATATTATTTTTATATTCTCCTTTTCTCTGTCTCCTCCAGCTAACCCCTGTCCCTACGTTGATCAGTACAGTAACTGCCCTGATCTGAAGCAGGAGTGGGGCTGCACGAACAGCGACGTGGCCTCTTGGTGTCCCGCCTCCTGCAAGTGCGGCTCTTAGATGACTTAAATGTCCACATGTACTCTGACTTAATCAGTTTCAATAAATATACTCAGCATCAAAGCTTGTGTCTCTCTGATTTTATGCTTCAACTTAGAGATTGAAAAAGGAAATTTACTTTATATTTTGACGAATGTTGATGCGCTTGTCTGGTGATAGGTTTGGTTTCAACTGGTTGTCTCATGTATATCACTTCCGTATGTGTTGACTCTAATGGAAGTCACTAAATAGATGTTTATCTGTAACCTCATGAATGCCTGAAACAACCAGGTTACTCTTTTGACCTCCAGGACCTTAATGTGGCATAACTGCTCTGGATCGAGAGTTTCATACAGCTGCTCTACACTGTGTTCAAGTGTCACCTGTGGGAAGTGAGGCTACGGAAACATTCGGACCTCCTTCTAATGAAAGCAGGGCAGCTTCCTTTCCTGTCATCGAGCTCTTTGAGATGCAGCACAGCAAAACTCGCAAACAGGCTCCTCAGCTCACCTCTTCAGCTTTCATCACAAAGACAGCCTCAAACCAAAGACCCCTCCCATTCGATCCTGAGGGTCCTGTTTACAGTTCAGAGGATTTAGCTTTTGGACAAACACGTTGACCAAAGTATGCAAATATGAAAGTGCAGACAAATGCAAATACTGTAGACTGACGTTACAACAAGATTTTAAAAAAAACAACATTTCTATTTACAACGCTTAGCCTGTGCATCCTCATATGGGGACATTAAAATTTGGCTTCCCTGCACCATAATACTTTATTTTGCTCAACTTAGACCTATTGTCCTCATTCAGGGACAGTTACTGTGCTGTCTAGTGGTCTGAGGAGTTTTTTGTGTTCGATGACAATGCTAAGTTTATATGAGAAATTAAAAATGCACACCAAAGAAAAGGTCTCAGGAGGTTAGAATAAAAATATAGGTAAGTAGTATATATAAAGTATATTTATTTATAAGCAGTTCTTCGTATTAAATTTCTTTTATCAGATTTATAAGTTGTAACTCTAATGGCTATATTTACAACTAAATACATAATTTACTAATTCTTTAAAGCCATTATGATATGATAAGATCATAATGAAAGAGTGTATATTTGTGTATATAGGATATGAATTGCTTGTTGTATTGAGCTTTGGAGCAGCATGGTGTTGAGAACGTCTGTGCCTGAATTTATTTTTTTTTTATTTTTGTTTCCTCGAGGTCTTCTCCTCAACTGACAAGGACCAATATGAATGTTCTTTTTCCAGAGGCGACTCGCCTCAGGTCCGCCGATATTTAGATCGGAAACCGACAGGTGACGTCACTCAGGCTCTGTCCATTCTTTACACTGTCATTGAGAGTCACCAATAATTCATAATAATTATTCAAAATCAACTGAAACATTTGTTTATTCATCTCTCTCTCTCTCCCTCTCGATAATTGTTCCTTTACTTCCCTGAAGCTCGCCTTTAAGGTTGTTTGTCTATGGATTATGATTCTTTACAACTATGTAAATAAGGCAGGTTACTGTAAACCAAACAAAGTGGCATGTTCTGTCTGTCTGTAGGTTTGTTTGCTCACTATGGAGTATGGCTCTCGCTGCTCCCTCAGATCAACCTAAATTAATGCATGATTTTACATTTACATACACCGCTTCAGACAGCCCACGCACCACAAGAGCTGCAGTTTTGGAGTTACTCTTTGACTCAACTTCAGCTGTCAGTGGTTATAATGTTATGGCTGATCGATGTGTAGTTATCCATTGTGCACTGTGACACTGTGGACAGGCAACATTCAGATCAGTCATTTAATAATAAACTTTATTTATATACTGTAGCACCTTTAAAAAAAACACAGTTACAAAGTACCTGACAATAAATCAGAAAACAATAAAACAAACCACAATGACAATAAGTTAAAAGCAACAAATCAATAAATATAAGAATAAAATGTGACATAGAAGATAAAAAGATCAGCTAATGGCCCTTTTATAAAAGCGCCTTTTTAAAAGGGTTGACAGAGTTTGCAGCCCTGATCTCCTCAGGCAGGTCATTGCACAGTCTTAGAGCGCTGACTGCAAAGGCTCAGTCGCCTTTGTGGATATATCTGGACCGTGGGACACCCAGGATGTCAGGGAACCAGAAACAGAAAAGTCAACAAAATAACTTTACAGCTAAATGACCTGTAGCCAATGTAAATGAGCCAGAATAAGTGTGATGTTCAGGTCGAAATCCTGGCAGCAGAATTTTGGATGAACTAGAGACGAGAGAGGTTTTTTTTTTTCTTTTTACTGATGCCAGAGAGCAGGAAGTTACAGTAATCTACTCACCTGGTTATTAATGCATGAACAATAATTTCTAGATTTTTTTTTTGCAGACATCTCTGAAATGTTTCTACCTATTAACACCTATTAACCTATGAAGTGCATGTCTTTGGACTGTGACCAATCTTTTGGGTCACAGTTTAGATAGAGCTGTGTATCATCTGCGTAAAAATGGATATGAATAATGTGACCTGGAGGAAATGGAGAACAGAACTGGGCCTAGCACTGAGCCCTGAGGTACCCCACAATAAACAACAATTGTAGAAGACCTGATGTCAGATACACAGAAATCTTTTAGATATGACCTGAACCAAGTGAGAGCTCTGTCACCAATACACACCCAACTTTGACTTGATAACTTATCTTGTCGTCACAAGAAAACTGGGCATTGTTATTTTGAGATACAATATGCAGAAGAAAATCTATAACTCTAATTATTACTCCAAATTAATCTATTAAGACTGTGCTTAAAAAAAAAATTGGATAAAATAAATGCATGTTTGGGGCCTGTTAACATATGTTTCACATGTGTTTTTATAATTTATTTTTTACATTATATTCATTTATTATTCATTATGTTTACTATTCTTATTATTTCTCTTAATTTCTAATCCATCGTCATCCTTATTCTCTTATTCCTTGTACACTATTTTTCATTAAACAAATTGTAGGATCTCACAGAAATTAAACTTCACTATGACTGTCCTCGTACTATTACTGTACATGACAAACAAGTTGAATTGCAAGTGCTGCACTTTGCTGCAAAACAAATTTCCCCTCGGGGACAATAAAGTAACATAACATCATCTAATTTACATAAAATACAGTTTTTTGCTGTTTAGGAAAATAGGATGCCCCTGAGGCTGTGTGTTTATGCTGTTATTTGTTATTTGTTATTTATCATGCGTCCGTTTGGTTTTGTGTATATAAAGCACACCTGTGGCTCTCAGAGGTTAAGAGTCTTGGACTCAGCCGTGACCATGCACACTCTGAGCTTCCTGTGTGTCCTGGGCCTCGCTGTTGCTCTCCAGGTGCCTTGCACCTCTGCCTGGTTTGTAAGTGAATGTGTATATTTCTTGCATTTGTTATTTATTTTCAAATCCAGCTTTATCTAAACATGTATTTTCTAATATTTGCATTTTATTATTTCTCTCTCGTCTCCAAAAACCGTACCTGTTGCAGGGTGAGTGATGGCATTTATTGTTGTTGTTAGACTTTTTAAACATTCATGCACATGCAAACGTCACAATATCTTGTTTAATATTTATTGTGTTTTTTTTAAGGTTGGTCCAATAAGGATAGATCAGGTTCGTCCTCGTCCTCGTCAGGAGGGGGTGAGTGTGTATAATTATGATTATTATAAGAATTAGTATATTCATACACATTCAAACGTCACAAAATCTTGTGTGTGTGTGTTTTGTTTATTCAGGCAGCACCGAGGTCACTTCTTCAGTCAAGAGGGAGATCGTAGACAAACATAACGCCCTGAGGAGAAATGTTCGACCTTCTGCCAGCGACATGTTGAAAATGGTAACATGATGAGGATCTCATTTCTAAATTTTGAAAACATATTATCCTTCCTTAATCTGATTTATTAGTGCTTATTTGATATTGCACATTCTCCCTCCTGCAGTAAAAGATAAAGTCATTTTCCAGACGAGCATGAAGCCCTCGTAGAATTTTCTGGTGTTTATGCTGTGGTGGTCTCCATGTGCTGATTTTTTTAATGCCGCTATGTCCTCTGCTCCCCACAGAGTTGGGACAATGAAGCTGCAGCCAATGCTCTGAGATGGGCTAAAACTTGCTCCATGGATCACAGCTCTAAAAGCGCCAGAAAGATTAGTGGTAAGTAATACTGCATTACTTAACTGATGTCCAGTATCTATGTAGGGCACAATATGTGGCCACGGGAGTGAGAGATAGACTCACTGGCTTTTACAAAGACAGTGTGCAGTGGAGATGATGGATTTCCTTTCATACTGGGTTTTAAGAAGACTAAAGTAACTCTCTTGCCCTCTTCGATTGTAGGCTTTGGCTGTGGAGAGAACCTGTACATGGCCAGCTACAAGAACTCCTGGAGCAACGCTATCCAGTCCTGGTACGACGAGATAGAGGACTGGCGTTACGGAGTGGGATCCACTAACGGGGGAGTGGTCGGACACTTCACACAGGTGCATTGAAATCACAGTTTATACAACATTTGTTAGTTCTTTCTAACTTGCATACGAATGAAGTCAAACACACATTAGTGCCATGAGCACCTGATGATTTCGTATCCTATCTGTTGTTGTCTGCACAGGTCGTTTGGGCCAAGTCCTACAAGATTGGCTGTGCTTTGGCCCACTGCCCCAACTCCAGATACAAATACTTCTACGTCTGCCAGTACTGCCCACCGTAAGTACAGACCTTTTTACTTTTTTCAATGGAAAGTCTGATATGTTTACTTATTTTTAGTGAATATTCACATCAATGTTTGTCTTTGAAAGATAAATACTAAATAGTTGATGCAACAAAAGCAAAAACTGCAGTTTGCATCTACTTCCACAGTATTTTTTTCCTTTATACACGGACATGTTGAAGTTATTCTGCTGTTATGTTTAATATTTGATGCTTTGGATCACATTTACAGTGGAAACTACCAGCTTGCTCGCCCCTACGAAACAGGACGTCCCTGTGGTGCCTGCCCCGGGAAATGTGAGAACGGACTGTGCAGTAAGTGTGAGATCCAGCACTGGAAGACTTTATCTTCTTACATATTAACACTAAATAACATGTACAATGACTTTGTTACAATATCTATCTATCTATCTATCTATCTATCTATCTATCTATCTATCTATCTATCTATCTATCTATCTATCTATGCATCCATTCATTTTTCCCTTTTCTCTGTCTCCTCCAGCTAACCCCTGTCCCTACGTGGATAAGTACGGTAACTGCCCTGATCTGAAGCGGAAGTGGACCTGCAGTAAGAGTGAAGTGGCCTCTTGGTGTCCCGCCTCCTGCAAGTGCGGCTCTTAGATGACTTAAATGTCCACATGTACTCTGACTTAATCAGTCAGTTTCAATAAATATACTCAGCATCAAAGCTTGTGTGTCTCTCTGATTTTATACTTCAACCTATTTGACCTGCTCTGATCACCACATTTCAAGATAAACACTTGGTTTCCCTCCCTGTGAATTAGCAGCATTTGTGGACTGGATAAAGGACTGATGGTGCAATGGTGCAGGTGGACGAATGAATATGGTTTCTACAAACGGTTGTGTTCTGTGCATGAGATAGGTGGCTATGACAGTATACATATCTATGTACAACAGACTAAATGGCGCCTAAACAGTGCGGATAAATAAATAAATCATAACGTGCAGGTATCGCAGGCTGACAGATATGCAGAGTAATGTTACTTTCACTGTGCGTCTTCGCGGTTTTAGCTGTTGATCACAGTGACAGCCTGTGGGAAGAAACTGTTCCTGCGTCTGTTTGTTTTAGCGTACAGAGTAGCTGTAGCGCCGACCAGAGGGGAGAAGCTCAAACAGGTTGTGTCCGGGGTAAAGGGAAGGGTCTGCAGAGATGTGTCCTGCCCGTTTCCGCAGTAATTCTGGGCTCTGGACATTAAATAAAATGGTAAATATCTATAACCTCTCACATTTCACATCAGTTATGCCCCATTGCCTATAATAGCCTTTACATACCTCGATGCATGAAGTACCAGGCCTTTACTCTTCACTTATAGGTGCTCACAGAAGGCGCTATATCGTTAAATATCATTAAATATTCATATACTACTTAATTATGCGAGTGTTATGGGAATGGGTAACACTTTTCACATTAATTGAAGCTATAAGCAGAGTTTCAGGAGCAGGACGACACCTCAACTGTGCCACTTTCAACATTCCTATAAATATCCCTCCTAACCCTCTCCTCCTCTTTCGCTTTTCTCCACACCACCTTCTTCCCTTTCTTCTCCTTCTTACGCTCCATAGGCTCCTGAGGAGGTCCGTCGTGCCCATATAATACATTAATAATATACTATTAAAGCTTGTGTCCATCTGCTTTAATGCTTATTTAATACAGGCTATTTGCTCAGTAATCAGCAGAGAGAAAGTTTATTTTGGCGCAGCACCTCTCTGGACAAACACCGCCTGCAGAGCCAGGTGCCCTTTGACTGTATCAAAGGTGTAAACTCACAAAAAAGGGAAGGAGAACACACTCGACGGGGTGGATTTGGCAGGAGTTGGGAGGAAAAGTTAATTCCACAGAGACTTTTCTCCAAAAGCTGAGCCAAGAAACAACTGCAGTTTGAGACCACACCTGTTTGCTGTGGTTTATAATGAAGACCACTGATAACGCTTTGCCACTGTGGAAGATTCAAACAGTTTGAATGCAGTAGTTTGTGTAGTATTGAAAGAAGTATATTTCTGCTAACACAGCCCATACTCATTATTTAGTAAGAAAGAAAGAAATGTAAGAGATACTTGCAGTATTCTGAAATTATGACACATTTACATAAATAATCAATGTAGAACTGAGCGGCGACCTCCGTGGCTGTGAAGTGAAGCCAACGCAGAGAGTGCCAGAAACTGCAGTTCCTCAAACGTCCACTTAAGGCTGGCTCCAGAAGTGAGTCAGTCTCCATAAGTCCCCATGTTTCACAGCAGAAATAAACATGTTTACAGCCTGGTACAAAAAACTGTTTTGGTCTCTGTAGCTAATTTCCCCGTTCATGACAACTGTACTGAGGGTGAATTTATATACAACTCACCTGTTCACATTATATTAAGGCTTAAAGTTATGCAGGATTAAGAGCGTGAACGCTTTGATTGACAGGTGATTTATTTGAGCACCCAGGCATCATTCAGCCCGCCTCAGGTCCACCACACTCGCTTCACAACGGCTCTTCATAAACCTGTGGTTGACATCATGGATACAACTTCTATCTATTATTAATTGAATGCACTTTGTTGCTGCAGTCGGGATACAAAACATCGAGCTTTGGACACCCAGATAGAAATGTTTGTCATTATTTGGTGGCAGAATCAGCCCTCCATGATCACGCCATGCCTGCTCATTTTTTTAAAAAAAGAAGATGCTCCCACTTAGCCACATCTGAGGCTGAGAGAGTGCGCCTCTCCTCGGGGGTCAATCGCACACGCTCAGGCTGCACAGCGGGCTGCAGGTTCAGATGAGGCTGTGTTTGTATGGGTTAGACTCATGCAGTCTGTAACTTGTAAAGCACAGATGGAGCTACGGGCTCGGGCTGGTTGGAATTCATCGAGACTGGATCTGCTTTGTTCTGTTTCCACTCTGCACTTGCAGAGGAGGTTGTTTTTCATTTTGACATGAAATAATCGTCCCCAACTTCAACATTGGTTTTCCTATCGCCACACTATCGCATGCACTTCCATTGTGTCGAAATTAGCTCCCCTTCTTGTGATAACAAACCTCTTTCATTGAAAATAAACACTCTGGTCTGAATTTCTGTAATCTTGTCTGCATGCCAAGAGAGCCTCTCTCTTCGAAACCACAGCATGGGGGAGTCAAATAAAAAGAAAGTCTGGGTCTGCTCCGTCATTGCAGTCCCCATGAGGTTAATTGAGGAGACGTGAGAGCGCCACCTGAAGTGAGCGGACAGGGAAGCTTGGAAGGAGAGAGGAGATAAGGGGATGAGTTTTTCCTCTGGCAGTCTGTCCAGCGATAGCAGAGGTCCCCCCGGCTTGGCCGACGTCGATAAGCCTGACTGTGCCATCCTGTGGGGCTTATCAACCCCACCAGCGAGCCTCAACAGTTAGTCCCAGGGCCAGAAGATGTTTACGACTTTGGCGTCTGTTTGTCTTGTAAAGTCAGTAAGTGTCCTGCATTGTAAGGCTGTCGTAGATTTTATTAAAAATAAAAAATAAACATGACCTGATTAATCCTGCAAGTTTCTGTGCCAGCTCTCTGTGTGTTCAGCGGTAATTTGAAGGGGTATACAGTTCTCTTGGTATTTCTTTTCACGGTAAAGAAGGAGATAAAAGCGAAAGAGAAGGAAGAGGAAGACAACAACGAGGAAAATAAGCGGACGGAAACACAGGGAGGCAGGAAGATGCTGGGAGTCGGTTACATCATCTGTCCAGAAGGAAGACAGTTCATTTAGTCTGAGCGGTTATCTCGACACATCGCGGTCCCTTCGGATTAGAAACAGGATGCAGGAAAATAAACTCACTCCATTTGAATCTGAACAAAGATCCCGTGGCTCAGTTATGCAAACTGTATTAGATTTATTATGACGTTAAAGCCAAGATTAAATACGGCATGACACTGTGTCAATTAGCCTTTAAAAACAAAAGCTGGGTTTGTTCTGAGGACGGGATTGGGGCGGGTTTGCTCCGGGTCCAAGTCCTTGTTGTTTATTCAGCCACATATATAACTTATATAACCACAAGGCGGTTCTGGGTTAAACAATGTTCATTCATCTGATTGGCTCCCTCCCATTGGTGGGTTGGGGAGGTGCCACTCCAATCAGGGTCCTGCAGATTTTTCATGGAGCATTGACGAAGGTGACCTCGCCCCCGTCAGTTGGGGCCAATCAGGCGTCGGCGGGCACACACCTGGAATTACATACGAAACACAATCCAAACAGACGTACCGGAGGATTTTTATCTTTATTTCTCTCATATCTTGAAAAGTCATGTGAGAATAAAGCTGATTTAATTTGTACCAACTCGTCTCCTGTGCCAGAAAATAACTGTAGGTGTCACTGCGCCTTTAGGCCTAACATAGCCCAGATGCAGGGCTGTGATGGTGAATGGAGGGAACTCAAACATTTTAGATCTCTGAGGTGCTCATGAAATTTGACTATAAAGTCTTGGATGTTCTTGGAAGTTCTTGCTGTGCTAACCACTGTGGCGCCAATCCGGTTTTACGTTGCTTCCTTTTCCCTTAAATGAGCTAGAACTCTTAAACTGTAACGTGTGACTGAAACGTTCAGATCTTGTTTGACCTTCATAACCACCTTGGATCACGGGGTTCATGCAGCTTCTCACAGGTGAGCTCCGGCTCACGGAAACATTCAGACCTCCTTCTGATGAAAGCAGAGCTCTGGAGTCGTGCAGCTTCCTTCCTTTCATTGAACTCTTGGAGATGCAGCACAGCTAAACCTGCTTAGCGGGTCCCTCAGCTCGCCTCTTAAGCTTTCATCACGAGCAGAGGAACATCGTCAAACCAAAGCCCGCTGACAACAGATCTCCTACGTCACATGCCGAAGCACTGACAGATCACTTACATTGATAAAGGCCTGAAGAAAGGACGACTGCAGCCATGGCAAACACTTTATTTCTAATCTGTACGTGGTAGCTGCTTCTATAGTAACCACACACTTCCCTATATTGTCCTGAGAAGCTCGTAACCTATTGACTAAGTACACAGTATTGTGTGTCCTGTGCTTCCTCTAGTGTTTTTTATGAGCGATCACGACGGAGTTCAGCCTCCAGCATACCGGGCTAAATAAAACAGGCCTGCTTCACGTCAGCCATTAAGAGGACGGCTGTTGTTTTTTCTGCAGAGCGGCTGCCCGTCCGATAGCCATTCTCACTCCGGCAAATGTACATTTAAACAAACATTAGGAGAGGGGTCCCAGGCGAGCAGCGAAGGAAATGGTGAATGTGGGTGTATCCCAAACACAATGTTTAGCAAAACATTCATTCACGCACAATCACAACTGTGACAGAGATAAAAAATAAAAAAAAAGAGAACGGACTTAAGAGCTTCGAGAATCGCAAACGAGTTCACAGATTCATTAATAAGGAGAATTTTTGAATGTTCAAAGCATCATTCTGATTTTCTCTTTCTAACCTTTCGTACATTTAATTTTTATTTTTATGACTTTATTCATCTGTATCTTTTTTTCTTTTCACCCTTGTATTATTCGTTTGCTTATGTTTGCTCATCTTCGACTGTGGTTAACTTGTATTCAGTGACCGACTCCTGTGCCTCTATGAATGAGTATTTAAGATTTTGTGGTAAACTTCCACAGTTTGTATGTGTTATTTATGTTAATACTTTATTTTCTCAAAAAAAATTCTGTCTTGTCATGCTGTGATGGCTTGGATATTTCCTTTTTATTTGGTAAAAAAGATGTTTTTAATCTCAGCATTCTAATGAGTTAATAAATTGATTTTCAGGACTATTTTCCAGACATTGGCCATACCAACAATATGTTTTTCTTATAAAACTGTTTAGAACTGTTCTGTAAAGCTAAAACAATACTGCATGGAAATGAGTATTTTTGTGATTTAGCTCTTCTTGCAGGTGATCATACAAAGTTTCATAGTGCAGAGGCATCAAAAATGATTCAAAATCAAAATGATTAAGGCGTTTATAAAAGATGTTTTATTAGGAACTGGTGCCAAAAACCGTTTAGCTTACAGTATACGAAGACAGTAACAGACTCTCCTTAAAGTAAAGCAGATTTCAGGCAGGTCTGTATCTCCATAAAACAAACAAAACGTAGAAATGTTTAAACAAGAAGAGCAAATACAGACTGTCTGGAGTTAGAGTACAATATGCAAAGCTTCCTGAACGTTTATGGTGTTAACAGATGGATGTTAAACATCTCCCTCTGGTATTTACTGTATGCAAACAACAATAACAAAAATCCAGACAGTAACAGCAACAGCAAAAGCTCTGAGACTGCCAAATATTCAATGTCCAAACTGAATGATTGTGCTGCTCTACAGCGTCCGTGAGAGCATCATTAAGCGTGGCGGCAGATGGGCTGAAAGAGTTCCTGCCTCTGATACTTTTGAAGCCGGCGCTTCAAAGACGTCGTGATGGAATGGCCTGAACCACGCCGACTGTTCTGGCTTAATAATAATAATAATTTTTCAACTTTTGAGAGAGAGCCCGAGCAATATAGATGCCATCAAAGCCATATTCACATCATCACGGACAAACAGCTTTTTCATGCGCCTACGTCTGGAGCGGGGGTCGAGTCGGCAGTTCGTCATCACAGGGCCGACACGTACAGACAAACAACCGTTCACAACTCAGGGCAATTTAGAGTCAGCAATGAAACTTTGAATCAGTCTTCGGACTGTGGGAGGAAGCCGGAGTACCCGGAGCGAACCCACGCCAAACTTTACACAGAAAGGCCCCAGACGAGGTTCAAACCAGGAAGGACCTTCTTGCTGTGACAATGCACAAGTCTTTTCACCTGATACCCCAATCTGAACACGTGAGGAGAGATTACAGAGAACAGTTAAACAATATGTTCGCTTATCTCCCGCAGACTGCCCTCCAGGAGTCCTCGTAGTAAAGTAGCATGTGCAGGTTTTGACAATATAATTATGTCAATAAAGCATAAAGCTCCTCAGCAAGATCAACATTATCAATACCACGCCGATAGAGGATGCAGAATGTCATGACCCATCTTTTGTTGAAAGACGTGTCTCAATTCACATACTTCCATATTTACACTTGATATATTCTGAGAACATAAGCGCCCATTTTAATCTGAACAAAGATCTCGTGCATCAGTTATGCAAACTGTATTTGATTTATTATGACTTTAAAGCCAAGATTAAATACTGCATGACACTGTGTCAATTAGCTTTTAAAAACTAAAAGCTGAGTTTGTTCTGGGCTGCCTGTAAGGACGGGATTAGGACGGGTTTGCAGGACCAATCAGAAAGTGTTTCTGAATCACTTGTGACTGTCCAACCAATAGGGTCACGCCTCTTACCCTTGCGTAAAATACATCTGGCACAGATCTCGACTACACTGTCAATTCTAGAAAAATGCGGATGGTGCGAGTTGAGTTGAGTGAACGCCGGTCCAACGGTATTGTGAGACAGGTGGCTGAGGAAGCTGCCGGAGCTGAACACCATAACACACAAATATAAGTTGTACTTATGTTTTATATTTCGATTTTGGCAGTAAAATGTTGGTGTTAATGCTCCGCCCCGGTTGCAGTAAAGAAGACGAAACAGCGGTAAAATGTTGCGGACACAGTATCTGGATTCAGACGCGGGAATTTAGTTTCGTAGGATAGGCTGCATGCCAATCTTCAACAGATTGTAGCTTCATCATGTTATTCCCTGATAGGAAAGAGTTCATGTAACTCATCAATAATAAAACTTCAAGGCAGCCACATCTTTTACTGTACTCAGAACATTTCTGGCTTTTTTTTAAAAGATGATAGTGCGCTATCTTGGGAAAAACTCTGACCTGGTGTAATATCAAACATGTGGCTCAACCCGTCCAACAAATATTGCACGAAAGCGTGTTATTTTGTGTTCTCACTGCGGTTTCTTTAGCTATTTTTCCCACTCTTGGCCTCAATAATAAATAAGCCCCACGGGTCTCTACATGTGCTTATCGTAATCTGACACAGACGTTCGCCTTGCCTGATATTTACGCATATAAGATGTGGAGAACATTCCTTTTTCTCCTCCTGGTGAATCTGTTAGTCATTAGCCAGCGTCAGAGAGAGATGCAGGGACCAAATCCACAGCTTCACTCACGTAAGGGTCAATCACTCACGGTTCATTATTTCAGCGGCAGTCAATGCATTCCTGGTGCAGCAGTTTTGTGACGTGAGCGAAGAGATAGTCTGAAAGGTCAAGTCCAACTGGAAAGAAGTTCAGGACTCGGTCACTAGCTATTTGTAAATGTCACAACTTTTTTGCACAAGTAAAACTTAAAGCATCACTTATGATTAAAAACTAACAAGTCGACAAATTTGCTAACAGCAAAGGACAACAACACAGTGCAACATCTGTCTTTTAGTATTTTATTTTATGACTAAAAGTCAGTCCAGGATTTACTCTTGCCTTGCCCACTTTCTAATTTTTATTCTCATCTTCCTCCGTCCTTGTATCTTCGCCTCTGCCACGATGTCAGCAGAGGCTGCTGAGCCCGGTTTCATCGCCCGCTCACCCAACTCATTAAAAAACATTCTGAGGGGAACAGGGATGAGCTTGGACAACTCTTGTAATCAGCAAGCTCTGAGCACCAACTGCTGATGAACAGAGATGTATAGTAACGAAGTGGAACTACTTAAGTACTGTACTTAAGTACTAAAATGCAGTATCTGTACTTTTTTGGAGTATTATTTTTTTCCCCAACTTCTACTTTTACTGCACTACATATATTTGATGAATTTAATACTTTTACTCCGATACATTTTTCATGTGCTGAATCGTTACTCGTTACTATTGTAGCGTCCAGCCGGACACGTGATGAATGACGAGGCGATATTGAACAAACTGCATTTATTGCTGAACGGTTTGGTTCCAGGACTCGGTGACTGTCGGCTGTAACCACGCCAAAAAACAACAACAGAACAGTCCCGGTCTCACACATCAACCTCGCTCGTGCGCCATACGTCATACACCTGACGCACCCAGGCGCGCGCTCTCACCTGCACCCCGCCCCCTCGCTCTCGCATTCATTCAGACGCATTCACAGACCATGGGAAATCACAGAACTCTACCATGAACATTGTAACACTGTAACATTAGAAGTTGTGCCTTAATAAATATTTGAAATAATATAAACAACAGTACTTGTACTTGTACTTTTACTTGTACTTTTACTTTCAGTACTTGAGTAGCAATTTTTTTACATACTTCTACTTGCAATACTTAAGTACAAAACATTTTGAATACTTTAGTACTTTTACTTAAGTATGGTGTTTAACGAACACTTCAACTTCTACTCAAGTCAGTTTTTTGATATGGCACTTGTACTTCTACTCCACTCCTTTACTCCAGTACTTTATACATCTCTGCTGATGAATGAATGAATGAATGAAACAACTATCTTAACCTACATGCCACTAAAAGCTGACTGGGAGCGTGTAAATCCTCTTCACTCACGTAAATGTCAGTGTGATCCTCACTCAGAGCCTCTCTCTGTTCACCGGCATACCGATGAAGTGGAGACATGATGGTCTCTCCAGCTGCTCTTCTATTTCACGGCATTTTGCATGTTTTTTCTTTAAAATGAACTCATTAGTGGCATTTGTTGTTGTCACAGCAGGTTCTCCAGCACAGATAACTTGATCTGTTTATTATTAACGGTACATACAGTGCATCGAAACACTGACAGGCTTTCTTGGTGTTTGAGACCTATGCTGCTCTTCTCTCACTGTGTTTCTCTGCTCTGACTCTGTGTTAAAAAGAGAGAGTGGTTAGTTAACTGGATACAGGTGTGCCAGTCACTCTCCCCACACCTCTACCCTGCAGGATGCACCACGCCCCTTCCACACTGGTTCATGTCTGTGGGAAGCAAAACTTAAGACGTCCCTAGTGGCGAGATTCAGCATCACTCCAAAACATGGTCGTGAAAAGAGAAAATTAGCAAAAACTGTAGAAACACAGCACTCATACAAAAGTGGAAGAACTTCACAGGAGGTGACTTTGTCGAGTTTCAATCAACTTTAAACTCCAAGGGGAAAGAAATCCACGAAGCAATCCAATCTGCCTCCGTGTGACCTTAGAAGTGAACTCAAACCGGCATTGCATGCACGTACGCATATACAAACGCATAAAAACGAAGCACCCAGAACACGGCCTGTTACATTTGAGCTTAACCATATCTCTCCAAATTGATGATGTTTGCATCACTGATTTGTCTTGAGGTGTTAAACTGTCACGAGGCAGAGGCTCCATGAAGGGAGAGCAGATGGTCTTCCATATACGGCAAACGGACTCTATACTGTACGTCCGTGCAGCCCTTATGTAATTAACATGCCTCCTATAATAACTAACATGTGGGTAGATATTTAAACAGCTGGATCATCAAACAAAGGACACATTTAACATGTGATCTGGTTCATGTAGCTGCGGGAAATTCTTTGATATAAGCAGGAAATTGCTTTAAATCAATCTATTACACAGCTGAAACTTGCACGACTGTAGTTTGTTTCTACTGGATGCAAACCTTTTTTTTCTTTTTTCAGTGTGTTCAAGATGCATTAATTATATCATATACACAAAGCTCCTCTTGGTCGCTGCCTTGTCGTTTGCGTGACAAGTAATTTTCCTCCCCTTTCTACTTCACCGACAAGTCTCAAACCACCAATCTCTCTGCATCCTGTGGATGGAGAGCACACTCCCCACGTCGTTTAACTCAGGATGTTGTTTTTGTTTTTTCGGTTGCTTTTTTTTTACCCCCTCCCCACCCCCTCCTCTTTCTTCCTTCGTTTTCCTATTTTTATGTGGGAAGTCCTGGGTTGTGGCCCAATCATTTTAGTTTTTATTAAGATGTGGTGATAATGCGGCAGGTTGATTGCCGCGTTGGAGCCGCGCGAGGAAAAGGGTGCGGCGAGGGGCCCTTAATTAGGCGTCGTTTAAAGGAGCCTGCACTAGATAAAGCAATTATAACATCACTGCAGGGAGGCCCCTGTGTTTAAAAGGCAGCGTGACATCAGGATGCAGGAAGCTGCTGCGCTGGCTATCAAAGGCTTTAATCCAACAATAATATGATAGCAATTGCTTTCAGGCTTTGGTGGACTGTGGTGTACGAATGAAGACTGTGGGAATGCAAGAAAAAGCAAAAAGCTATTACGTGTCCTTTAGTGCATCTGCACTCAGGCTGATGCGTACAATTATCCTGACATTTGAAACTGAAAAAGAAAAACGTTGCTTCTCAGCTGTTCGACTCTTGACCTGTCACGTCGTGCCATTTCTTGTCACATTTTATACCAGACTTAAAATTAAGGGTGTTATCGTGCATTTCATAGCTGCAGAGACTTGGGACAACGTGCTTGCGTTATCTTCCTAATTTGCGGAAACTAGAAAAGTAAAGCAAAGACTTATCTGCGTGTGTGTGAGCAAATAGAAGAGAGTCCCAGGACGCTGCAAAGTAACCAAACCAACCCCTCACCCCCTCGAATGGACTGCATACTGTAACTGTAAGCATGGGTTGAAATGTATTTGTAGACATAATAGGTCTTTGTGGAGCCAGACGTATGCAGGAAATCTGTTTATAACATTAAACTATCACGTAATTCTAATTGCATCACGGTGGATCTCTTTAAATCTTTTGTAAACGGCCTCTTTTTATGCAAAGAGTCAGATTTAGACTAGTAAGAACCTCTTTAAGCAGCACGAAGCGGCTTCACAGGGTCAGTTACTGTACATCTTTGGAAAAACACATAACTGCAATCTCTCTGTATCACGTTTTGCACATGTGGTTTCGCTCCCACTGCATTCGCACTGCGCTCCTGCTCGCGTCTGTCTGCACCCCGTACTGACTGATGTCTGTTGCACATCCCACGGTAACAGGATAAGGCACGCCACCGAAAATCCTCCACACACCTGTTAAACATTCGTGGGGCTCTCAGCCAGTCTTCAAACAGCGCTGCCTATCAGCATCGGCGGTTGTGTGCGAAGCCTTTTATGTACACAGGGAATGTTTATGTTATGAAGATGCAGAAAGGTATTTCTCTTATCCAACAATTCGTTCTCCAGGCTCGAGGGGTTTATATTTAGCCTCCACTTGTTGCCATAGTTGCTTTGCATCTCGCCCTGATGTAATTGCATTTTCACTTAAATAACATAAAGAGCCACCACGACGTTAACATGATGAGAGCTTGTGATTGTTCTTGATTGCTTAGCATCTAACGTGCTGATTAGCCGCCTGCATAGGCTTCCCTCCGAGCGAGGCTTATCAGGGTGTGCAACTGTTCCCCTTCAGCCACAGCCACAGGAAACCATGGGTGGGGTACGCTCAGGGAGGAGGAGGAGGAGGAGGGGATGTGTGGTGAGAGCGTAGCCCGGGGATGGAAAGGAGGAGCGTTTATGTGTTATCATCCTCTGCATTCCAGTTCACACCAGCAGCACGGTGCATCAGAGAGGCCAAAGACATCAGTGGCAGTGTATTTTCTTTGTCCTGCTATCAATGGTTAGGAGAGGGTTGCAAGATTTCTCAACAAGTCAGATTGAACATCTACGATCCTAAGATGATGATTTTTACTCCGGTTCTGCCCACATGTCTGATTTGTTTTTCGAGATTCACGTGATGGCGTGTTTATGCCAGTCAGACTCCAGTAGATGAGATCAAGATGTCCTCCACCTAGCTACATCCACAAAAATAGAAAACCAGTTATAGACGATTTGAAGTCAACCCGCTACTGCAGGTTCTGTGACGTCGGGTCAGTCCGTGCTGTAACAAAAACGTAGTTTTTTGGCGATGTTCACACAGCTGTTGTTAAGATCCTGAGCTTTAATATGTCTAACTCAACTGTAGTTTCATTTCACAGAAGATTCAGTTGTAAAACTCTACAAAAAGATTTTTACAAGGAGG
The DNA here is from genome assembly GCF_000972845.2 of Larimichthys crocea. Classification (NCBI taxonomy): domain Eukaryota; kingdom Metazoa; phylum Chordata; class Actinopteri; family Sciaenidae; genus Larimichthys; species Larimichthys crocea. The sequence continues at coordinate 3,791,615 of NC_040021.1, forward strand.
TGGTTTAAAGTTGAAACACCAACACAAGACAAACTGTGACAGATATGATGGAACTGTTGACCCAGTATCCGGACACGACAAGACAACAGGACAATGAATCAGTGAAGCTGACAACTTTCTTCTAGCATCACCACATATACAAAAATAAAAGACTCAGAATTTGATGGCAGATTGAAATGAAAGCTACTGACGCTCATCAGGCCTCAATGCTCATCAGAGGATTAATCATTTCCACAGGTCACCTGCAGAGCGTGCGCCCCATGTATCAAGGCTAAAGTCCTTATCACAGCAACCCCGGGCTTGATTCCAGCCTGGATGCTTTGCTGCATTTGCACACAATAACTCAGAGTGATATCTCATAATGAAAATATGAAGGACGACTTTGATTGTAGGTTGTGCAGAGCAGAACAGATAAAACCCTGATTGTAGCGAAGCGATGGGGTTTTCTCTTATCCTAATCACATCAGTCTTTCAGTTCAAATCAAAAATATAGAACAGGTGTCACGACCCAATGACAGCAATTAGTTCTAGCTATTTCTCTTTGTAAACAGTCACCCACTGAGCGTCTGAAGCGGACTACTTCTCTAAACCCGGGCATACTGACCCCTGCTCCTGCTGTCACATTACACCGGGCTTAAGAGGCTGCAGCAGTTGCACAACAAACAACCTTTCGAGCAGGTCACGTTGCTTTGGGGATAGTAATTCTTTACATTTGTCTCCGCAAGAGTTTGTGGTTTCAACACCCTCCCACAGCAAGAATGCTGCAGCTGGAAATGTGAAATATGCACAGCACATATGATTACCATTACATCCATACCTCATGACTTATCACACTGGGGACATAAGCTGTTGCCAAAGTATCCTACAGGAAAACACTGAATCTCTATGATCCTGACCTCTGTAGTGACAGACACACAGTATTTTCAACTTTTGTCACAGACGGTTGTAAAGAAACAACAACTCTGCCCATGTGTCCTAAACATTATTATAACGTTTGCTTCTGTCCTTCTGGGAGACATAAATCAAATTTGTGTCCCTCAAACATGCTTTTATTTTGAAATGAAGGCTAAACACGTAAACAGTTGAAACCACAAACAACACGAGCAACATAATTATGTAACTACAGCTGCATGCAATTATGTTCATGTTATGTTGGCGCTTGAAGAGCACGAAGAGACGTTCGAGTGATAAACATGTTGTCAAAATGAATGCTTACTAAAAGCAGCTTTAGTTGCATGAAGAATTTGCAGAATGATGAGTCTGTCAATCATCCTAAAATAATGTCTTTTGGTAGAAATCATGTTAAAGTCCAAAACATTCATTCACTCCTCCATCAGTCTGTAACACAACACTTTCCAAATGGTTTATCATTCCAGCATAGACATGTTGACATGTTATATTACATTTTATTTGAAATAAAGTCTACTCGTATAGAGTCCTTCTACACAGTATTTGCAGGCATGTTGACTCCCCCGTGGAGCCATGTGGTAGTCTGTCTATAAGGTTATAACAGGTAATACACACAGTTGTGTTTGTTGGTTATAATAAAAAAGTTATAATACCTTAAATCTCTTATTATTAAAAGCCTTACTTATACATTTCCTGACCTTCAGGGGAGCCGTGCAGCTACACCTCCACAGACTCAACGTAACTTTCACAGAGATACTGTACGTGGTGTCATTATTCAAACACCAGCTTCTGGTATTCTGGGCTGAACAAACCTGCAGCAGATTGAAAACAGAAACAGCACAACAGAACAAGTTTCCCACTGGATGCACGGGCTTTACAAAAGACTTCAAAGTATCCCCACGGCTTCACTTTGAGGCGAGGTCAGCATTCACTCGAGGAACTCTCCTCCTCTTTCTTTATCGGGGCTCATAAATCAGGCCCGGATCGCTGAAGGCTCTGCTCATGCAAAGCTCTGCAGAGCTCACGCTCATGTATGTAGAAAGCTGTATGTGATATTGCTTAGTTACCCCGCCCGAGAAAAAAATGCTTTTCCACGCTGATTAATGAGGAGAAAGGATCTGGGTTTTATCTGTCACACCAAGTGGCCTCTGTTTCCAATCAGGCATATGCATATCTCCATATGGAGGAATCCTCCATACTGAGGAATGTGGAGCTGATCCCCCCTCTCCAACAAGGAGTGGGTAGCTTCACGCGAAGCACATAGCACGGCATGCTTCACGGAGGTATGAAAGGAGCAGCCATCATCATACTGGTCCTCATTACATGTGATAAGACAGTAATACTTTGGGGCACCCAGGAACGATGACGTGTGGAGTTGACCTTTGCATGAGAAGGAGCTGAACGAACCACACGGAGGAATGTCCACATAAACATGTCTAGCTGTAAGGTGGTGCCCCCCCATTACACAACACAACATTCAAAACACGCAGACGTTAAGTGCGTGACAGCTTTCAGGAGTTCGTGGATGCAGAATCTGGTTTGACTTTTCGATGTTCAACAGGATGTGGTGGGGAGTTTCATCAAAAAGCAATAACTAGAAGTAGATATGAAGCAATGAATCTGTTAACCTCAGTCTGACCTTGACATGCGATAGACTAATGCCTGGCCAGGAATGCCCTGATGCAGAAAGCTAAAGCGAACCGAAGTAGCCATCTATCATCCAACTCCTCCGCTCTTTGATCCCTCACACTCACCGAGTCGTCTCGCCGTTACAGCGAGGCTTCGCGTCCGTGACAGATGGAACCAAGCGAACGGAGGATCAACTCCACAGTCAGCCGGGACATCAGAGGTTTGTGTCGTCATGCATGTTGCATAACGGCACGCAGGGGTTAGAGACAAAGACATTTAGGCTGGCCTGATGGCTTGTTTATTTTCATATCTGTTCTTTACGGTGGGGTTTGTAAGCGAGCGGAGATAAATCGCTTAATGGTTTTCCTGGAATGTGGAGTTCACAAGGAGGCTAGATTAAACGCGATTTAAGCTGATAAAAGAAATTAGCTGCTCAGTTTTTCTCTGCTTTAATGTTGAAACTTTTTCAGATTCTGCGAGCCCAAACAAGCCGACACATTTATTTCCAGCAATAATAGGATCTGTTTAACAAAATTACCTAATTATTCCCTATGAGACTGACGGGGCTTATTACAAAAAACAGAAATGGAGCCAGGATTTGGTGCAACACATCGCAGACTTACTGAACCCAGCTCTCTTGGATCCAGTTGCCTACTTGAAACAAACAGAAAAGTTAAACAAAACAAAAATTTATTAGACTTTTTATTTTTCTATTTTCTTTGCACCGTGCTTTTCCAAGTATTTTCTTCTCAGGATTTCAGTTTAAGAAAAAAAATCTAAATGTAAGATTTAGGGGGCTGTATTTACAGTACAGTACAATATGGCAGAAATTAAATATAATATGCATAACTAAGAATACATATAAGAACAGTTATGTTTTTGTTACCTCAGAATGAGTCTTTTATATCTACAGGCACCGTGTTTCTACAACTATCACCAGATGTCACAGTGATCCCTCGACGTCAAGCTCTCTGTCAGTTAGCACGTTATTTCTTGGTTTCTAACAGAAAAATAAGTTGATACAACTTAAAAACATTGAGTTTAAAAGATTTTAAAAGACGTATTTGTACCAAAAACTTCTGTCTCATAACTAGTCTGGTGTTTTCTTTACTGGTTTGGCTCCAAGCATCCCAATTTTTTATGGTTTATCAGATATGACAAACTTTAAAATCTCAAAAAAAACAACCTTCTTTTTTGACATTGTTGGGCCAGATACTGATGAATAGGTGAGATACAGCGATAAAAAAACACCTAAAAAATCAATCATGACTTCATTTGAACTTTAAAGTCAGAAATACTCTTATTTGCTTTCTTTCCAAGAGTTTGGTGAAAAGATCGATACCACTTTCATGTTTGTACGGCACCAGAGCCAGAAGCTGAACAGCTTAGCTTGGCTTCCAGTCTGGAAGCCTTTGAGTATCTGTAAACCTCAAAGCACACAGCAGTATCTTGTTTGTTTAATCTGTACACAAACAGCACATAAAAACTTGTGGTTGCAAAGTCAGTTACATGCTGTAGCTATTTCTTGGCGGGACGACGGGCGGGTGCAGTGACCTCCAAGAGTCCTATTGTCACAGTTAGGTTGCCAGGCAACTGTGAGGAAGCAACCAGCGCTCGGATAAATGGATGATAAAATCAATCTTTATTATTATTTGTTCATGTGCAGATTAAACAAACAAGATACTGACCGACCGAGGTGCTAATGGCTCTATTTTTTTCTTCTTTGGATTGGATCCGCTTCCACCTTCTTTGTTCTAAGCTTGGATAATTATCTCCGCCCAAACTTAAGGACCATGCATGAGTTTTATCAATCATCATAAGAAAGCAAAGGGACATGTATTTTCCACTGACAGTACAAAGAATGGACGGCGTATGTGTGACCTCAAACACAAGAGCCGTTTTGAAGCGGCTCTGACCGCCACCATGTTGGCAGCTAACTAAAAATGGGCAAAGACGTGGATCGTTGGCCTGGTTGATCAGATAAGCCAGTCCCACCAGGATTTCACGGCCTTTTTTGAGATAGTTGCGGCCTAAAATGCCTGATGTTGCATTAAGTTTTCAAAAAGAATTGCGGTGAAAGTTGCTTTTTGTACATTTTTGTTGTGATTTCGTTGCAGGAGGAAGTGAAAGTTGCGATAAGTTGCGATTTAACAGTCGTGCCGTCAGCGAGCACTGACGGCCCCGGGAAGCGGCGAGGTCCGGGCAGGCGGGTGCTGTAAAGCTTGCGCCTCCACCTTCGCCCCCGAGCCTTTCCAAGCCGACCCAGAGCCCTTCACAGCACACCACCGTGGAGGAAATGCGCCCGGCGGGGGCCAGCCAGCGCCGGGGAGAGGTCCCACAAGGGGATCCTCCCACACCGTGGGGCCGTCCCTGACCCACCGAGTTCAATCCTCTGCACGGAAGTTGCGGAAAAATCGCGGTGATTGGTTAAAAATGCAACACCGCCCAGAATTCACGGGGATTCACTGAAGTTGCGTTGAAGTTGCAAATCGCAACATCGCGAATTCCTGGAGGGTCTGAATAAACCATCTGTAACAGCACCTACCTGTCAATCAAAGCGTCCACGCTCTTAATCCTGCATAACTTTAAGCCTTAATATAATGTGAACAGGTGAGTTGTAT
>NC_040021.1:3796783-3852206 GCF_000972845.2 Larimichthys crocea
GCGGGAGGAAGTGAAAGTTGCGATAAGTTGCGATTCGACAGTCGCGGCGAGGTCCGGGCGGGCGGGTGCTGTAAAGCTCGCGGCTCCACCTTTGGCCCCGAGCCTTTCCAAGCCGACCCAGAGCTGGTCGCGGTGCACCGTCGTGGAGGAAATGCGCCCGGCGGGGGCCGGCCAGCGTTGGGGAGAGGTCCCAGAAGGGGATCCTCCTGCACCATGCGGCCGTCCCTGACCCGCCTAGTTCAATCCCCCGGGCAGACTGCGCAGAAGTTGCAGAAAAATCGCGGTGACTGGTTAAAAATGCAATAAGTTGCATTCACAGGGATTCACTGAAGTTGCGTTGAAGTTGCAAATCGCAACATCGCGAATTCCTGGAGGGTCTGAATAAACCGTCTGTAACAGCACCTACCTGTCAATCAAAGCGTCCACGCTCTTAATCCTGCATAACTTTAAGCCTTAATATAATGTGAACAGGTGAGTTGTATATAAATTCACCCTCAGTACAGTTGTCACGAACGAAATTAGCTACAGAGACCAAAACTGTTTTTTGTACCAGGCTGTAAACATGTTTATTTCTGCTGTGAAGTTGGACATTTGGACATGGGGACTTATGGAGACTGACTCACTTCTGGAGCCAGCCTCAAGTGGACGTTTGAGGAACTGCAGGTTTTGGCTTCTCTCCACAGCCACGGAGGTTACCACTTACTTATTTTCCCAAACCTTTTACAAGCGACAGTCAGGAGTTTGCAGCATGGCATCAGTCTCCAGGTTTCATTGACATTGAATCGCATGTGATCACATTTTAGAGAATAAATGTTGACGCAACAACCTCAGAGCTCTGGTACCTCTGGGATACCCCACTGCGAAACGTGAGACTCGCTGTTATTGGCCAGTCTTGACTATGTAAACAGTTCTCATGCTCTCTGTGAAAATGTTGACAGATTACAGCTGAGCCGTCTCGCATGCAATGCGTCGATCCTCTGAGAAGCCATGGACATAATAATGGGTTAAATAATTGCAGATTGGAATTTCACCATTGTATAAACTTTTCTCAGGGTTGGAGCTACTCTGGAGGCACAAATAATTAGTTAGTTACACGGGAGAAGTCAAAGAGCCACAGTTTGATTAGTGAATTAACAATCGAAAAAGAGCTTAAGGAAGAGAAAGCTGATGTGAGGGTGTATCTATGATCGTCACGAGTGAATGACTGTGGCAGCTGGACCACAAATCCTCCCGTGCTGTACAAGTTCATCAGTTAGCTCGCACTGTGGCTCCGCCTATTGAAAAAGACAGCCAGATGCTGGAGTAAAACTCAGTAGTACACAGTGATTGAATAATGACTTAGCACGAGTAGATTTATTGTAGCAGTGCTGCAAACCTTTTGGTATCTGTCAACATTTGGAAGTAATTTCCCAAAGGGTCTGGGAAAAGCCTCACTGCGCTCAGCTCCAAGACAAACAGATGTGTTGCTGGCAGTGATTAACTACTCTGCTCATTCATAAAGCTCTGGCCAATAATGAAGGACCTCTGGCCTGAGATAATTTAGTGAGAGGCCTCAGATCGTCACCCAGTCACTGTGGGAGCCACTTACTGGATCAGAACCTGCAGGCCAGTCAGACGGCGAGTCAGCTCGGATAGTTTCCAGTGGGAAAGGAAGCACAGGCATGTACCGTGTACAGCTGATGGTAAAGGACTTGAACTATGAAGTAACCTGATCATGGTTACATACGCTGTGTGTAGGGGTCATGGGCGGGTCAGTGACAATGTGCAACATTTGTCAAAGCAACATAGGACGACTAGAAGAGGAGCTCAAGAGAAGCCCGGATTTAACGGAAAGTTTACTTTGATTTTGTGTGTTAACTCCACTTGATTTATTGAAGTTATCCTGATGTTTAGGTTGTGTGTTAAGTTGTCTTTTGTTTTGGGTTGATTTGCTGATCATATTTAAGCATTTTTACTATTTCAAAGACTTTAAAGAATATTTAACTTATCTATTCTTTGATGAAGTTTAAGAAAAAACAAATCAATGCATACAAACACATAAAAAAAGAGAGTTGTTTTCATTCCAGCTCAAAAATCCACTATATCAGCCGTCATAACAGGAATCTGTGAATATTTCTCCAGTCTCAATAATCCCATATCAGTCTGGCTCTACTTCGAACCCTCGTTGCATTAAAACCCAACATGATATTACTACAGGGGCTGAGTACCACTTCAAGCGAGGGTCATATAGGCCAGAAATGCTGCTGAAGTCGTGTTAGAGTTTAAATCTAATCTAATGTAATTTATAGAAAACATGTGGCAGCTAAAACACAGCTTCCAATGTGCTTTCATAAAAGTTTATTTTAGAATTTGTGGATCTGAATATTATAGCCGGCCATGTGATCATGGTTGTTGTTGTTGTTGTTGTTGTCTATGGTGGTGTCAAGGAGTTCATCTGCACTCAGAAAGAGGAACAATGTTCAGTGGAGCGAATAAAAGAGGAATCTGTAATCTGTATGAAAGCTACGTTATGTCTTCAAGAGCAAACTGCAGCTTTTTATAGAGTTTAAAGAATGTTCTTCTGGTGTAAGACGTGAAAGAAATGCATCAGTCTGAACATTTAAGTCATCAAATCAACAAACTTTGACAGTGAAAAATGAGTAGGAAGGACCAGTCATTAAGAATTCCTCCCATGTCACTGGAGTGTCATTACGTTTGTGTTTTTGCTTCGTCCCCTCCGAGGTCCAGAGAGGAAACCCATCCCCGTGCAAAGTGCATGAAGGAGGTGTTCACCCAGGCCCCTCTCTTCTGCCCTATCATTGGTCACCGTGAAACTTGCATCAGTTTAAAACCAGACACCACTTTCTTCCCTCCCTTTACACAGCACAACCCCCTCTAAAAAAAAAGACATATAGGGACAGATAGACTGGCAGAGTGCGAGTGAGTGAGTGTGTCTGTGTCAGACTGTGAGAGATAACCAGAGTTTGTCTCAGGATGCCTGCGTACGCCACCAACATGAGGTTCAAGTTCCCCATCGTGGCCTTGAGTTTGGAGATTATCACCATCATCCTGTATGGTGTGTTCGTGGTCTATGATGACGGGAAAAGTAAAGGTCACGGGCACGGGCACGCCGCACCCTCCAATGAGACTAAGCATGTAGAGCCCATGACTCTCTACCCAAGTAAGTCTACCAAGGGGGGGGTGTTGACTGAGGGATGCTGTGCTATGGGATGTCTCAATGTTCGGTCACTAGACTACTTTTTAAAAAAATGATGGATTAAGTTTGATTTAGTATGCAAAGCTTTGTGATACCTGCCAGAGGCAAGGTAGTTTGGGGTCAAGTGAAAACGTTGGAGTAATTGGAATAATGTGAAATGCGTTTTGAGGATGTAATTGTCCAATTAAGTGCAAGCAGAAATAGATAATCATTGCAATTTGGAGGCAGTTTCCAGAGCAAGTCTGCTGAATGCAATAAGAGCAGTCATGGGGTTGCATTCTCACCCCCCTACCCTCCCTCCGCCACGCATGCAGCTGAGGAGGCGAGAGTATCCTGCAGGGAAAAAGTGTAAGGTCTCCTCCAGTGGAGGTCACAAATGTCTCAAACACTTAAATAACAAAAAATAGACAGACTGTAGATGGACTTAAAAGATGTAAAAGCATCATTTTTCAAGTGTTTGTTGGTAGGGAGCTTCTTTTTTTTCACAGTTGACTGTTTCTTTGAAGCCAGGCCAGTTATCTGTATTACAACAGATGCAACTAATGCTGTCATGACTGGGTGTGGCTCGAAGAGATTAGCTCAATATGTTTTTGCAACAAACTTTGTCTAGACTTTTTTTTTTCATTATTTCGGTTCATTTTTTAAAACTTTTCAATCATACTAAACAAGAGTTAAAAGAGTTAAAGTTCAGTATTTTAATTATGTTAAATGAGCTAAAGCCACGACCATTTAAAACACAACTGGATCACGTGACGCCTTGTGGTTGCATGCCTCAAAAAACTACCCAACTAAAGTTGCAATGGGAGATTTTCATGGTACGATAACCATCTCAGAAAACATGACAGTTTGGTGTTTTTTTCTCACTAAATATTATGTCCTATATTTTTTTTAATAGCACTAATCCCGTAGAATTCAACACCATAGATAAGCATGTATGTATGTGGTTGGATAACTGTTGGTTTTCATACCAACATATACCAGATATCTGTAATTAAAGGTCCAAAGGAAGACAAATAAGAAGAGAAATGTGGCCTGGAGTGAGTAAAAGCTATCACAGCTTTTAACTTTAAATTTTTTAGAGGATGCAAATGACAGAAATAAATTCTGGTTACGGTGAAATACGCCTCACTCCTCACAACGCTCGGTCCTGAGGGGATTCCTGCTCTCCTCCTTGACTCACCGAGTTCCTCAGAATATTACCACAACAACATCTGGGCGTGGTGCCAGTCATCAGTAGCTGCTTTCCAACTTCACCCCCCATCCTCAAACTACCATAAACTGAAAGTCTGAATCACCTAGCTGTGAATGGGAGAGAGGGTCAAAGTACAAGGTGAAGGGCAAACTGGTTTGGTCCAACAAAAAACTAAAAAACAGCTCCATGAATGTGCGTCAGATCAAATATTTACACCTCAACTGTTATCAGTGCTCAGCGCTGACAACACCGTCCACATGTTGTGCTGCGTTAAACTGGGACCAACGACGCGGATTTCAACCCACTTTTCTTGGTGGTTTGAGTAAACACTAAAAAAAAACAATATTCTGAATATGGAGCTGCTAGGCAAATGTTTGAGCATGTACAGACACCCAGTGAAACATCATACGGTACTCAACGTATGAAGCATCTTCAGATCCTGCCTCCCAAACTTAGATGTCTCACTTTTTACCAAGAGGACATGTTAAAATACTCTGAAATACTGAAAACAGGTGTAGATGAATCATCCTAATGCTGCTCGTATAGATAACAGATATGCACATGTATCTACTCTAAGTATGGATGTATGTAATATTTAAAATAAAATGGGTAGAAACCATAACATTTAAAGCATGCATGTAGTAAAGTATGGTAGCTCATTGTCTTTAATAACTTTAGGGTTTCTAAATTAGGACCACCAATAAAAACACATATATATATATTGCCAAGAGTTAGATACCGCTCCACGTTATATGATATTTGTTTAAACCTTAAAAATATTGAAGTTTAAAACCGGCATGTTGTGGTTTTATGGGGGTTACTTGGCCGGGTGCATTGACTTTTCTGCTGGTTACCTGGCAACCTCGTCATGACTACAAGACTTCGGGATTAATCGAATGAGATACGTCGTGTAAATATGTGAGCTTTAGAGGTGATGGTAGGCTATCCATTGTTGGCAGCGTCACGTTAACACAGAATGTAATGAATGGATCTCATCTAACTGTCGTCAACAAATACGTGCACTTGCCAAAATGTCGAACTATTGATTTATGACCGCGGAGCAGCAGCAGCCTCGAAAACAAGACGCGTGTCCTGTCTAGACAATAGCCGCCACGTTCATGCTAACAGACTGAGGAAGTGGAGCACATTGTTCCTCGGGTCTGCGCACACCTCCACCTTGATGCGTTTTCCACATGAGGGCTTATCATATCAAGATTAGAGGCTTTTGGGAAACAGTGGTCCCATTTCCCGTCAAGATGATGCCTCTTGGGGCGGGCGGGGTGTGGAGGGAGCGCCCAGGTCTGCAGAAATCCGCTCAAAATGACTTGGCATCGACCCAGATTTAGATTTATCCCCACTTAAAAAGGTTACTCAGTGCGTTCTTACTGCTCAGAATACACTGAAAACACCATGTAAGGATAAAGACATGGAACATGATCCAGACCATGCTGTCTTTGTCCGACTATCAACTGAGACTAATAGATAAGGGTGTGCTGAATGTCCCTTCCCACTGAGACTTCACGAGTTTAACCTTATTAAGATCATACGCTCTTAATAGACGCAGCACAAGGTCACAAACTGGACAGGATCGCGTTCAAAGTGACTGAATTGCTTCGAATCGAATGACTTGGTCACAGCTAACAAAACAGCCCCTGTGGCAGGAAAAGACTCAAGACTACAACGTTGAAATGATGAATTCGTGAATTGCAAAGTGGCTCTTTTTCTTTTTAATAAAAGCGTTTCATCTGATTGAATTTCATGTCCACGTTTAGCTGAGGCTAAAGTGGGACTCCCCACAACAAAGCAGGGCTCTGTCAGAAAATCAGCAGCAGGACTGACCTCCCTTCTCCTTCCTGCAGTGTTTCAGGATGTCCACGTCATGATCTTCATCGGCTTCGGTTTCCTGATGACCTTCCTGAAGAGATATGGGTTCAGCAGCGTTGGTGTCAACTTACTTCTGGCTGCCTTTGGCCTGCAGTGGGGCCTCCTCATGCAGGGAATATGGGACCTGGATGATGGCAAGATCAAAATCAACATCTCTAAGTACGTATGTCACCGACTACGTAGGTGCTCAATAAATCAAAGACCTGTCCTGCTGGTTGCTGGAAGTCAAATGATGAACTATGCTGCTTTTTTCTTCCCTGTCCTGCAGGATGATTAATGCAGACTTCAGCACAGCTACAGTCCTGATCTCCTTTGGGGCCGTCCTGGGTAAAACCAGCCCTGTTCAGCTCCTCATCATGACCATACTAGAGATCACAATCTTCGCCATCAATGAGCATCTCGTAGTAGAAATCCTCGGAGTAAGAGAACACTACTGACGACATTATGACCAGAAACATGTAGCGTGTAAACTGTACTGTAATGGGCCTGCATCACCTTTTCTGTCACAGGTCAGTGACGTCGGAGCATCCATGACCATCCATGCCTTTGGAGCCTACTTTGGCCTGGCAGCAGCTCGAGTGCTTTACCGACAAGGTTTAAGGAACGGACATGAAAACGACGGATCCGTTTATCACTCTGATCTGTTTGCTATGATTGGTAGGATCCAGTTTAAACTGATGTTTTTTTTAAATTGTGCTTACAGCAGTTATGAGTTTTATTTGGCTCACTGGGCTCCTGCACGTGTGTGACTAGCGCCACCTGGCGGACACAAATAACTTTGCAGCATTTACAGTAACCTCAACTGTGCAAATTTTTCAGATTTTTAAGATGATAAATGTCTTTATTACTCTCTTCTACAGGAACTGTCTTCCTGTGGATGTTCTGGCCCAGTTTTAACTCGGCCATCGCCGAGCCAGGCATCCCTCAGCTCACAGCAGTGATCAACACCTACCTCTCTCTGGCTGCATGTGTGCTCTCTGCCTACGCCATCTCCAGCCTCGTGGAGCACAAAGGAAAACTGGACATGGTCAGAGAACTTTTCCTTTACTATCCACAGTAACGATGCTAAATAGTTTTTAAAAAAGCTCATTCGGCGTGCTTTGTGTTTTTGTAAACTACAGGTGCACATTCAGAATGCCACATTGGCTGGCGGCGTCGCTGTGGGAACATGTGCTGACATGAACATCGGGCCATTTGGGGCAATGCTAATTGGATTAGTGGCTGGCACCATCTCAACCGTTGGCTTCAAGTTCCTATCTGTGAGTTAAAAGTCAAAGGTGCAAAATTAATAAAGGCTTTAACAAGGATTTCTTTAAAAGTTCATGTAAATTATTACTCAATAGATTCATTTGTCTGCAACAATTTTAATCTTAGATTAATCCTAATTTTTTAAGCAAAAATGACAAGAACGTCAGCGATAAACCATCAATAAAGACGCATGATTTGGGGATATTAAGGAACAAATCAAAATGTATGTTGCACCTTATAAAAAGAGGCATTTTTTTCCTCCTCTCTAGCCCATCCTGGCATCCAACCTGGGCATCCAGGATACCTGCGGAGTCCACAATCTGCACGGCATGCCTGGCATCCTGGGCGGGTTGGCTGGTATCGTGGCCGTGGCTTTGGGTAAAAAAGCCGGGTAAGGAGCTATTTCACTCATCACAAATCTTACATAAGAATATACACACGATTGTATTGTTGCTTTGAAGTAATTGTGCTCTTTAGTTACATTTCTATCCTCCTCCCTTCTCCTCTTCAGTCATACCGCTGCCATGCAAGCTGCCGGCTTGGCTTCGTCCCTCGGGTTCGGTTTGGTTGGAGGTGCTCTTACAGGTAGGTGGAGGTGGAAAAAAATGCAACATATATGACAGTTACATTTGAGAACACAAAAACCAGGGTTCTCATGATTTAGCAACAACACCCGACTGATCAAATAATTCATTTTCTTCTTCAAGGTTTAATAATGAAGTTGCCGTTTTGGGGACAGCCTCCAGACCAGAACTGCTTCGATGACTCTCTTTACTGGGAGGTAAGAAAATCCCATTCCTCATAAATATTATCTCTAGTTTCTGACTCTTGAGCGCCACGAGCGACAGATGCAGCAGCGCAATATTTAGGTAAGTTATTAAATTTGTGGTTTTGGGATCTTATATCGTATACGATGGTAAACTCCAACATATTAGCCAATAATTGTCCATTAAAGTCCATATCCGTGTCTTATTTAGGTCACTGTGCTGCAGACAAATCATTTGGATTTTGCATGTTTTTCCAGGTTCCCGAGGAGGAGGAGGAGAACGAGGAGAGCTTGGCTCACGCCGATCACTCAAAGAACAAAGCAGAAGCCTAAACACCTGCCCGCCGTCTGTCCACTGAGCTAGAAACGAAGACGTAAAGCATCATTCAGCAGCTACGTCGTGTCTGCGGATTTATTAAAGTGATTTAAAAAAAAAAAAAACATTATAGATGATTATACAGTATTATAAAAACAGAGGAATAACTCGTGGAGACAAAAACAGGTGAAACTGTTTTGTGAGCAAAGATATCTACACACTGCATATTTTTCATCATAGTACAGTTTTAACCTGTAATCAGGAAAGGCGGTGAAAGGATTACATAACACAATACATGATACGTTTTATTCTAATAAGCATTAACATAAACATTTCATATATGACATTTACACCAACAGAGACCTTCAGGGATTTTTTTACACTGAAAATTGTGAACAATAACCTCTAACAGTCATGAGCCACTGCTGACACACAACCACTTCCATAAGCTTCTTTCTTTATTTCATTTTTTATATTATAAAAAGCATGTTTTAAGACATTAGTATAGCAGTGTATTTTTCTTCATACGTTCTTGTACATTTCCATGTGTGTTTCTGCTGAGGCTCAGCTCAAAGCGAGGAGTCGAACCTCGCCTCGATCTGCTGCTTCACATCATCTCACTGGAGCCCAGTCCTTCTGCAAAGGGAGTCAAGAGCCGCACGGCCGTGAGGCTCTGACGTGGGCAGGGATAGTCGAACCTTCGCACTCATCTCCCCGCTGCTTACAATCATTTTCTATCGACCTGTGGGCAGCTACAGCAGTTCTTCTGGCTGTCTATTTACATCCAGTGCGTTCTTACCTGTACATACAGCTTAACTTTTATATGGATTGACGTCGTCAGTTTTTATCAAAGCCCTGTAAGTGGTACTGAATATTTTTCAGATATCTTTAAATTAAATACACGCCGGCAAATGAGAAAGGTCTGGCATTTATATGGCATCTTTTCTTTATGCATCAGTTGGCCTTTTTTTGAGTTTTGAACCGTGACATCTGCGACAAACCTCCTGTTTGTATCACAGGGTCAGAGAGCAGTCGGAGTGTGTTTAACATTAAAAAAACAAAACACTGCAGGGCTAGATTCAACTGACTACACACACAGTAGTAGTGTTAATCAATGATCTTTTGGTTTTTGTCGAATGATTTATGAACACTGAAACACATCAAGATTTTGTATTTTTATACAGTGGGCCAGTGCTCGTATTTGTACTAATACTGTCATAATAAATATGTTTTTGTACGATACCAGTGTCCACGTGTGTTTTTGTGGTTGTCAGTTCAGATGTTTGCAGAAATGTTACAGTCGTTACAGTTAAATGCAGACCATATTTATGTGAATTAAGTCTGAGTTTTGGAGTTAAATATCTGAAAGGCATTCGTGCTCCCGTCAGGCTTTTCCTATACTTATCACCAGGAGGCAAAATTTGTCCCCCATTATGACGAAACACCAGCCAAACTAAACACTTTGACAAGTTTACTGATGTGCTTTTGGTCCTACATGAACACAATCCAAGCCTTAAACCCATTTGAGGTGGTTTGAGATGAGTTAGAGCACAGATTGAAGGAAAAACAGCCAACGAGTTCATACAAATCAAAACCTCATGTTCATTTTAAACATGACATATCACGAGTAATTCAAAGTCAGTTAACATTTAAGTTTAAAACTAGTGCTGGGCAATAATTAAAATAAATAATTGCGATTAATCAATCAATGGAAACAACAAAGAAAAAGGGGAGACATTTATATAAATTACAAGGTGTAGTTGGAGAGGTGAGGTGTTGTGGAGGTAGCAGAGCAGAGCAGGTGATCATGAGCAGATTAATAACTGAATAACACACTTAGTATATTAGGAAAACATCTAACTGGTCGGTGTAGCTTTGGTGAGAGAGAGACAGTGGAGCATGTGTGTTACGGTAATTTTTAAAGAGACACCCTCGAGTAAGGGAAGACTGGATTCAAAGTATCAAAGTTTAAGTTGGATTTATTATTCTTGTACAAAAAGGAGCGTTCAACAGTGCAACACACAAAAAGAGGTTACAGAGAAAAGGCTCCTCGAGGAGCTCTAACTGCTGGTTCTTATACATTTATTAAAATGGGCTGTTTCCTGATACAGATAACATCATAACATCCCTTTTTAGTTTTCTGCTCAGTAATGAACATTATGTATCAGAATGACACTTCTCAGGCCCGTTCTGGTCTCTCCTGTCCTTGAACTACTGATTTATAATTATCTCTCCCTGTCATTATATGAGTTAAAACATCTGAACCCCAGTGTAAATCCTAATTTTTATAACAACTGTGATTGTTGCTTGTCATGGTTATGAAAGACGGAGAGAAGAGATGATAGCAGGGCTGCAGAGGACAGGAACAGTGAAGAGTTTGAAGAGTGTAACAGAATGTGGGAAATCCAGAGAAGAGAGAAAATCATTATGAGATGTTTTAACTGAGTTAATTAAAGGAATTAAAAATAATTAAAAAGGAAGTAGTATATGTAGTATATGTAACAATAAGGATGCCGACTGCTGTTAAACAACAAAGAAGAAGAAGTCAGGTGGAGCAGCAGGGGGCGCTGTTGCTGTGTAGCCACTATCTGTTAGCCACTATCTGTTAGCCACTATCTGTTAGCCGCTATCTATTAGCCGCTATCTATTAGCCGCTATCTATTAGCCGCTAGCCGTTAGCCGCTAGCCACAAACCACTATCTGTTAGCCGCTATCCGTTAGCCACAAGCCGCTATCTGTTAGCCGCTATCCGTTAGCCGCTATCTGTTAACCGCTATCTGTTAGCCGCTATCCGTTAGCCACAAGCCGCTATTTTTAAGCCGCTATCTGTTAGCCGCTAACCGTTAGCCACAAGCCACTATCTGTTAGGCCGCTATCATTAGCCGCTAGCCGTAGCCACAAGCCGTTAGCCACAAAGCCACTATCCGTTAGCCACAAGCGTTTAGCCGCTATCCGTTAGCCACAAGCCACTATCTATTAGCCGCTAGCCGTTAGCCACAAACCACTATCCGTTAGCCGTTAGCCGCTAACCGCTAGCCACAAAACCACTATCCGTTAGCCACAAGCCGCTATCGTTAGCCGCTATCCGTTAGCCGCAAGCCGTTAGCCGCTATCCGTTAGCCACAAGCCACTATCTATTAGCCGCTAGCCGTTAGCCACAAACCACTATCCGTTAGCCACAAGCCGCTATCTGTTAGCCGCTATCCGTTTAGCCACAAGCCGTTAGCCGCTATCCGTTAGCCACAAGCCACTGTCTATTAGCCGCTAGCCGTTAGCCACAAACCACTATCCGTTAGCCACAAGCCGCTATCTTTAGCCGCTATCCGTTAGCCACAAGCCGCTATCCGTTAGCTGTTAGCCGCTAACTGTTACGTCTGTTAGCTGCTAGCTGTTAGCCGCTAACTGTTAGCTGTTAAGCTCTAGCTGTTAGCCGCTTTCCTCTTCCTTGTTTTGAACGCAGTTGGCCGCGGTGCATCATGGGATCCAATATGTCTGCAAAGAGAGTTAGCTGATGCTAATTCAACAGAGATAACTGCGGATAAATGTAGATTTAATCCAGTTTTTATTTTTATTATCGGCGCGTTTCGTGTCGCTGTGTGTGTCTGACGTATTAACTGTTTCCCGCGTGTCGTCATGGTGAGTACTCGGCCTCATGGTCTCGAGCTTTCAGGGTGTTTCACAGCTGTTAGCGCGTTAGCTGAGCAGCCGTGCTAACAAATAAAGGACAGACGAAAAATGTTGGAGAGAGTTTAACCAGAGCTCATCATCAGAGATCAGACTGCAGGTGTCTGCTTACCTGGGCCAGCTAACTTCTTCCTGCAGCACAGACCCGAAGCTGTCTGCTCCTGCACAGACAAATAAACACACGTGGCTTAAACACCTCTCTCTGTCTCTGTCTCTGTCTCTGTTTGTGTTTGTGTTCAGTCAACGAAAGCAGAGTCCAGAGTCTCCAGCTCCAGCTCCAGGACAGACGACAGGAGGAGATCCAGGAGCAGAGGCAAGACTGTGCTCATAAAACACAGACAGACACAAGAAACATGACACAAACTGTGCAGGTGGACAAACAATAACAGTAATCCACTGAGGAGTTTGCAAAGAAGTTACAGAGAACAGACACAGAAGTGCAGGATGCATGCATGAGAAATGAGAAAATTACAGTTATTTATTGCACAAGCCAGTTCGACAGATACTGGACTTGGTGTCTGATGTTTTGAGGCTGATGCTCACAGGTAGGAAAGACTTCTTGTGTCTCTCTGTGGAGCGTCTTGGTGCCGGCAGTCTCTGGCTGAAGGTCTGTCCAGCACCTCATGGACTGGGTGGGAGTCATAGTCCAAGATCCTTTACGAACAAGTCTGTTAATCCTGTCGTCGATCATAGTAAACTGAACGTCTTCACGCTTGTTGCGGTCGTCAGTCGCCTGTGGGACAGCAGAGTCAATCCAAGTGTCGTGTAATGTGAGGCTACAGCATGCGGAGCTTCTTCAGATTTAGACTTTTTATGTTGAATTTATATTCAATCCACTTTATTTATTTAGCAAACACAAGGTTTCCAAAGTGCTACACAACAAGATAAAACACAATAAAAACATGAAGCAGACAATAGAAAGATAAAAAACAATAACATTAATTAATTACATTGTGCCCTGTCCAGTTTTCACTCAAACTTTCAAAAATCCTGCAGGGAGCTTGATGAGCTGATATTTATCTTGCAAATGAAGATTAATGTTATCGGTATTGGCCACAACAAACAGAAAATGATCATTTAAAGTTTGATCTCTAAAATAAAAACCTCAGCTCACTTCAAAGCCTCAGAGGTTAAATTTAAGTTTTGTCTCAGAGGAAACGTTAGAGGGCCGTACTTCTGCAGGACACGCAAAGAGATGGATCGATTCCCGTCAGATCAACAGTGGCTTTTCATTTCTCTTTATACCAAATTAAATCTGAATGTACAGAGAGCTCTGTCTGCATGAACAGCTCGTTCAGAGGCAGCTTGTGCTGCTGACTAATTTACTGTATGTTGATGTCTCCTGTGAGTGTTATTTTATTTCTATATAGTGAGAATAGTTACTACTTGTGTTACGTCTATCAGCATCCTCCCCAAAGTCTTCAGCCCTTTTGATAGTTTCACTTGTCAGTAAATCAGAATTTCTAAATATTCGAGTCACCGTTTGTCTGACGGCTGCTGTTAAACTATCGCCTGTGCGCTTACTAAATGTTTATCTTTGTATTTTGGTCTTCTGTTTATTCAGGGCGAGAAAAAAGCAAGCGGAAACGTAGCCGTAGCAGATCTTCCTCGTCGTCCTCTTCCAGCTCGTCGTCGTCGTCGTCTTCCTCGTCATCGTCGTCCTCCTCTTCATCAGGTTCATCGCACTCTTCCAGCCGCAGTCGGAGTAGCTCGAGCAGTAGCGGTAAGTCTGCAGCGATACATCTGATCCAATACGTCTGTTTTTATCAATATAACAGTACCAATGCCCGCATTGTGTTTGTTCAGACTCCCGCAGTAAATCCAGAAAGCAGTCTAAGAAAAGGAAAAAGGAGAAACAGCCCAAAAAAGTATTTTTTATTTTTTTATCTCATGTTTCCAGAATTTGAAGTGATCGAAGTATTTTATAAGTCACTCGCTGGAACTTATTTTTGCAGAAAGGGAAGAAAGAGAAGCGACATAAACGTAAAAAAGACAAGAAAGCAAAAGGAGAAGAAAACTCGGGACCTGTCCAGATCTCCAAGGTAAAAGTCCACCAAGGTCCCATTAGAGAAAAATATGTTGCCAGCTCACACAAGCAGAAACTTCTAGATCATAGTAATCCTTCAGTTGTTGTGTAATCAGTTAATTTTCGTTCTTTTTTTTTGTGTTCTAGTCTCGTAAAACTTGCATCTGTTGTTTCGTTTCAGTACTTGAAGGACCGGAAAAAGGGCAAGTACAGCATGATTTCAGGGAAGAAGATAAAGATGAAAGTAAAGAAGTCAAAGAAAGACAAACAGGTAATCTCACCTTTTTGTCGTGTATAGTTTCTCAGTGGATTATTCCCCTCGGCTCACATTTGTTTTTGTTTTTTTCTTACAGCGGGATAAAAACCGAGCAGAACTTCTCGAGTTCTTGAACTCTACCCTGTGATGCTGCTGTGGATGCCGGTAGCGGTGCTCGGGCTCAGACACGTCAGCAGAACTCAGGAAACAACGACTCCTCAGCTTTTCCCCGAGAGAACACAAACGACGGGTTTTCTGAGGAAAAAGAACGAGATCAACGCGACTTACATCGACACACACACACACACCGAGCTAGATGGAGTAGAGGAGCTGTGTCTCGTGAAGTGAGATACACCACACTACTGCCCAGCTGGCCAGTTCTTCGTCAGCTTAGTCTGAGAGCTCTTGTTATATGAGAAGCGTACATGTTGAGCGGCGTCGTCCATAATTTTATCTGTAGCTGAACCCATCAGACGAAGATGAAAACTGTAATCAAGCAGCATCAGTCAGAGCGTGGAACGCGGGTGAACTGCCGGGCGACCGGCTTCTCAGCTTTGCCTACATTACCCACAATGCAACTCGACTGCCGACAGTTCGGCTGGAGATTTCGGGTGCGTCAGGGCGCATTCAGACGGGATCAGGTGCTGCTCAGACGCAGGTTTTTTTTTATTATTCATTTGAGTCGGGGGGAGGCACATTTTGGGCGTAGAAGTTGATCAATCTTTTGGAAAAACGCTGCGGCTGCCAGTCAGACAACGTCCTCCACATTCAGCCTGAGATGTCTCTAAAACTGAGACTAAACTCATGGACTAAAACTCTGATACTCTACCTGTTTGTTTAGTTCATAAACCAGCTTTTAAATTTGAGTCTGACTCGAAAATTTATGCTGCAAAATAGAGACACGAGAGAAAGAAGTTTGATTTGATTTGAGAGAGCAAGCAGTGGTCGAGAGACCTGGACAGTGAATGAGAGTGAGGGAGCAGCCTTTAAGGTTAATCTGTGAAATAAAAAGTTATTTCCCCGACTGTTTCACAGCGGTTACGCTCAGCACAAATAGACACACTGCTGCACAACCTGACTCTGTCTGAATACACCCTTATGCTATGCAGAGGTTAATGTAGCCTCGAGCAGAGATGAGGAGCAGGCTTCTCCGCACCCTGCTGAGCTTTATATAACTTTAACTTTCAAACCTGTGATGTGTAAAAATCGGTTCCCGTTCTTGCTCACCTGGCCGGCTGTACTACATTGACCGTCATATTTCCTGAGACAAATGTTGGTAATGTGAAACCACAGAGTTTTTTTAAACGTGTACATTTTGTTTAAAGAGAATTGACTGTGCGTTGTTTGATAGCTGTATGATAAATGTCACAATCATTCCCCCTCCAAAATTCGACCCTCTCCCTCGTATCAGTCCAGTTGAAAGCTTTATATGGATGGTGAGTGTTTACTGTTGAATTCTGCTGTGTGACAAACAGAAAAGAAAAAGGCAATAAACTGCTGGAAAGATTTTACTTTGAAATGTTTCATTCATGAAGGTCGGGTAACGTTTCTTTGTGAGGAAGAAAAGCTTTCAGCTCGCTGACCTTGGATGACGAAGAGCGCGACTCGCCCTCCGAACGACGTAACAGCACCGACATATTTGATTTGTTCCTGCAACATTCAGGAGTCAAGGATGTTTTTTTTAAGTTACACAGATATCCCTACCAGGCTACAGCCCTCAGTGCTTCAATGCAAATGTCTACAAATACAAGATGCATCGCTGCAAGAGGTGATAATCTCTGAAATATGTTGACAGAGGATGTGAGGAAAAAACACCTCACCCTGTGCAGGTGTAAAGATAAAGCAGTAAATGTCTCACACTGAAAAGAGTAAGAGGAGGAGGATGCTGAGCTTCATCCTTCCTCGCCGGCTGCAAAGTGTTCATCCTGCAGCAGAGCGGTCCTGGAGATCAGCGTTTGTCCCACTGAAACAGCCCGTCAGTCACCGTTCCCATGAACGCCTCACATCAGACGACCTTACTGCTGTTCGCTCCTTTGTATCTGAAATCAGGCATGCTCCACACCCTCTGCGCCCTCTCCTCCACCTCCATCCCTCTCTCCACGTCCTCCGACACCGTTTTGAGGTCGCTCATCCCGGCCACGTCGGCAGCCGCGGCCGCAGCCGAGGTCAAGCCCACCGTGCTCCCGAACGGGTTGATCTTGATGCGGGATCTGAAGTTCACGAGAGACGTGCTCATGGCGCGTTTGTTGTTCCACTGGCGGGCGAGCCGCTGAGCTTCCCGCTCCTCCTTCAGGTGATCCAGAGACTCCAGGAGGACGGAGCGAAACAGGCCGGGCACCTCCTGCACCTCGGGCTCGTTGGCCTGCAGAGCCTCCCTGAACCTGGAACAAAACACAGGCTGTGAGCTGATGAGACATGAAGGAATGACCATGTGGACAGTTATATATATCGTACTGGAGGAGCAGGTGAAGAGTTCTCCACAGACAGTGTAAAAAAATGGTCAAAATCGATGCTGCTGACCCAGAAATATCATCACTTTTATTCCATTAATTCTTATTTCTTGCCAAAACAAACTGAAATTTGGGTGTGTTGTACTTATAGTGGTTAATTTAGCTTCAAGCAGAGATAAGGAGTCTGCTACGGAGGTCTGGTACGCTCATTTCTTATTCCCACACCTCCCAGATTTTTTGAGTTTTAAAACTTGGAGGTAATTCATCTGACTGTTTTTACATACCCTTTGCACATGTGCAGTAACGATAACAGAGTAAGTTAATAACCCCCTCAAAATCTTGTTTCTGCTGACCTCCGGTCATTTAACTTCTCACGTTGATGCAGTGATGTTCAAGTGTACTCCAGGATACTCCGCACTCTTCAGTTGCAGATCAATATTTTCTCTCAGTTTAGCTCTGGTTTGGTTCACATCGACTCCTGAGGGACGCATCTTCTTCTTCAGCTGCTCAATGCTGCACTGCGTTCACCAGCTCACATTACATCTTCATCAACTTCATGGTGCGACAGAGAGACTGAGAGATCCGAGTCTGGGATTGCCAGGATGGGTTCCTCCCGGTCCACAACCTCAAGTAAAGCGTCTCCACACAAATGGTCAAACAGGACGGTTAACATCTAAACACCTTTACTACTGTAAAATGATTTATCAGATATGAACAAATTAAAACATTCAATATAATAAAAGAAAGCACAGCTGTGTCCACATAAGGATATCAATATATACACCCACAGGGATTTAATGCTAGCAATAAAATCTGTTCTGTGTATTCAAACATAATGGCAGACGTTATAAAAGGCAGCCTCCTTCCATCTATCTGCCCAGCACGCTCCCGCTAACCCCCCAATTACTCCTCCTCTGCCTCACAAGAGGTGCTGAGGCTCTAACAAGCCTTTAAATAGACTGGATCTATTTGGGAACCTGCTTCCCAGTAAGTGCTTCCAGTTGACTCATGATTGGCCGACTTCCCTCAGCTCGCACGGACACGTCGGCTCCGAGGGGAGAAGTGATGTCCGAGTCACGTTCACGGCCAGAATCGAGTCTGTTTACCTTTGAGATGTGACCATCGCTGGGATTGTTACGCTGAAGAAACATTCTTTATTAAAATGTTTGAGTCATGATGTCGAAATGGAAAATACACAACTGGAACTGAGGAATGGTTTAACTCTTAATAGAGATAATGATTAAATCAAAGCATGAAACAAACAAATAATTCACCTTGGAAACACCTGATCACTGTTTTGTAGACGTTTGTGGAGCGTCCAACATCTCTCCTGTTATAAGCATGTTCCCTCTGTTCAGGAAGACCTCGACTAATTCATGACTTTGAGTCTATGTTTATATATTTTTACTCAAATTTTAAATTCAGCATGTCTCTAAAGACCAAATCAGTATTTTCCTTTTTACCTAATATCAGAGGCTTAGTTTGACTTGAGCTTTGAACCAGTCTCTGTGCCCAGATTCCTCATAACAGAGAGGCCATCTGAACCTGAGTTTTATATGTATGTTCAGGAACAAGGACCACGCCTCAAACTCATCCACACCACTTATCCGTTCACTCCCTCTTTGACTCAAACCCTCTGTTCTTTTTTTTGTACTCTCTTCTCTTGTCTCTCTTTCATTGAAACACAGGAACCTTGAGGCTCTAATACATAGAGACACGGAGAGACACCAAGTCTAAAATCCCTCGTCTCCCTGAACCCACAAACTCTTTCATCTACCGAGGACCCCGCTTTCTCCTCCCATCCTCTACCTCTTCATCCCTCAACCTTCATCCCTCCATCCCTCGATCCTCCTGCGTGTGAAGGTTGAACTGTGCTCAGACGATAGCTGATTCTCTTTTCAAATAAAAATAAAGAATCTAAAAGACAGAAAACACGTTTACGTAATTACACTTCACGGCTAATCTGACAACAGAGGAACTCGCTAATTAAAATCACTCCAGTTGCTCCCTGTTTGTTTGTCCGACTTCCACTTGGCGTTTATCACCTCGGTCACATTAACGCCGGGCAAACTGTCGAACCTTAACGAGACACCTGAGACCTGAAGAGGCGCTCGAACAAGCTCAGGGTGTCTCCTGCAGATTAGAGGACGGAGACGTCAAAGAGTTATCACAGACGATCGGTGTCTTGCCAGAAACAACGCTCAGTGTTTGTCTGTTTGTTGGCAGCAGGTTTGGTGGTGACAGATCTCATACTTGGCTATAACTATGAAATGAACAGATATTATTGTTCCGAAGAGTTCCTGTTCCTGTACTCACACACAGATGTTTTCTGGATAATTAGGCCTCCAGCAGGTGGAGGTTGGACCGAGCCATAGAGAGAAAACTACAGCCCTCATCATGATTCAGCTCTCCGCTTCAGGAAATATGTGATGTTACCAGGCAACAGCAGAGCTGGTGTCATGCCAGAACCAGAGCTGGATGAGAGGCCGATGCAAAAGGGGAGATAATAGTGAAAAAGACTGAAGAGGACGTTGATGGAGTGAGCAAGCGAGATGCCACCAAACAAACAGCTGCTGCGTCTTGTGTTGTTGACCTTGCGTTCATCATCATAACAAATACAGTATAAATACTCTTAGTACTTGAGTAAATATATTCAGTCCCCTTACTTGAGTATGACCAGGCCACAGCAGGACGGCGGCACCTTGGAGCAGAGGTCCTCCAGGCCGAGCTTCTCCCCCGTGTTGATGCTGAAGGAGGAGCGAGGCGTGCTGGCCAGCCAGCTGTAGTCCACTCCCGTCTTGAGGCGCCGGTACTCGCTCTCCCTCTCTCTCTGCAGCCTCTCCGCCTCCTTCAGCTGCCAACTAAACTCCAACATCAGGGTGTCGGTGACCACGTCAGCCGGGTCCCGCCGAGGGCTCCGGTAATACGGCTCGTTCCAGTTGAACCAGGAGGCCATGACCTTTTGTTCTTCTCTGCAAGGCCCCTGAGGAGGGAAACATGATGCAGGCAGTCATCACACTCAAGTGGCCGGATGTTATTGGATGTTTGCTGAACGTGCACTGAAGAATAAAAGGAGAATGCATGCTGCCTACAGATTAAACCTGCTGCTTCCAATTAAAATAATCAAGTCACAGAGATTTAAATTTAATTTAAATCTGTGCAGAGTTTGAAATGTGTGACAAATAAAACAATACAGCATTGCAGCAAGCTGTTATATTGAGCATTTAACCGATTGTCTAGTTCAGTAGATGAAGTCAGTTCGACATTTTCCAATTCATCTCCCCGTCTGCTCGGGGACACCGGCTCTTTTGTGCTACAGGTGTCATATCCTCTCACACAGATGCTGCATTCAGCTTTTGTTTGCGTTGCTTTTTGTGACGAAAGCATAAGAAAAAAACGTAACGAAAAGAGGCTGATGAAAGTGTTTTAATTGATTTAAATCAAAAGGTTTTTGTCTCACAGTCGCTGTGAGGACATAGTGTTGAAGACAAGACAATGTTTAGAGGATTTAAATGAAAATATCTCTAAAATGAATCAGTAACAATTTCAATATTCAATTGTAAATGTCATTTTTTAATGTAAAAATGTAAAAATTCTCTAGTACCAGCATCGTTTCAATCATCTTTTGATTAAAAAAAAATGGTTTTCTTTGTTATATATGATTATAAGCTGAATATCTTTTGGTTTTGGACTGTTAGTCAAGAAAAGGACATTTGAAGACGTCACTTTGGGCTCTAGAAGTTGCATTGCATTGTTTTTTTACACTATTGATTAATTGCATTGTTAGTTGCAGCCCTAAGATGAATCTCTTTGGTTTTGGACTGGTCAGACATGAAAAGATATTTGAAGAATTGAAACATTTTTCACATTTTAAAGGTCAAATCGCTGCAGAATTAACTGAGAAATGACACGAAATGTAAGTGACGCTGAAAATAATCATTAGTACTGACGACTTCTCCCTTCCTTCAAGGACCACGACGGAAAGAAGCGTCCTCGCTTTCTCTCCTTTTACTGTAGGATAAAGTCACTCAGTTTTAGAAAGGTTACACCGAGCACATATTTATTCTTACACATGCTCTCATTTAGTTTTTTAACCGTCCTCATTTGTTCAGGTGCTGAGCGTCTCCTCTAAACCACGCCGGCTCGACATGCTGCACACTTCAGGCACTGGGGGCTGTTTTGTTTTTGTTTTTCTGATGGAGGCTGGAGATTATCAACATGTGAAACCAGAATGAGATTAGTCACAGCCCTGCTCTGGACTAACCCTTCAAAATGGAGTCAAACACATCCAGCCAAGATGAGTCTTTAGTTACTCCACCTCCATCCCTCTCTCTCCACATCCCACTGACTCTGTATGTCAGCGAGCGTCCTGATGAATGTTATTTTACAGGAGGAACAAACAGATGAACAGGAGGATACTGAATCATCATTTTCATCGATTAAACCAGAAAACAAACCCAATTTTGTCTCATTTTGTCTGACCAACAGTGGGTTTAGCTTGAAAAATGACTTCAACAAGCAGCATATCATAATATTTGCTGGTTAATTCTCTGTCGATGACTAATTGTTGCAGGTCTGAATCAGAGATAAATGAGCTGTTTTCTCTCTCTTGTTCACCAGCATTTAAATAAACATAAATAATGAATGAATAACAGAAAAATATATTTCCAACTGGCTCAAACTTTCTTTCGTATTTGGACTGCTGGCTGCATCCTGTGAATATGTTGAAGCTGATTTAGTCCTGTTTGTTGCTGTAAACAAACCTAAGAATGAAGATTTAAAAATAGAAGCCTCTTACCTCTTCTTCTACTTCTACTACGTCTTCTTCTTATCTCTGAGTTTTTCTTCGACTCCACAAGAATCGAAATCACTGAGAAGCAGACGGAGAAAAGTCCTCAGAAAGCAGATATCTTGATGGATGCTGAAGAGAGAAGAGCGACTGAGTGAGTGTACTCTCACCGTCCCACAGTATTATCTCCACCTCTCTCTCTCCCTCCCTCCTGAGAGCCTCTCTGGCCTGCCCTTACTTGTTGCAGGAGGTTGGGGGCACCATCTCCAATGGGAGCCATTGGATCACAGCCCATGATGAAGTGCTTATGTAGCTTTTTACGATTCCCCGTTGCCATAGTGATGCTCCTAAGCCTATTTGTCCACAATAAGCTCCATCAGCTGAAAGGGAGCTGGAGAGCGATGAAGAGGCAGATAAAGAGGACGCGGCGGGTTGAGCGGCGAGATGGAAAAAGGGAGATAAATCAAAAGGATGTCGCCTCGAGGACAGGGTTACTGTAGTAGGCGACAGCTTAGTTAAGTGGCGAGTGGAGCGAATTCTGCAAGAGGTCATCCAGTGTAAATTAACTTCCCACGGATTAATGAGACCCACTGGCCTAGAACGGACATGCATATGAATCATAGGAGGGAAGGAAACGTGCTAAATGTAGGAGGAGATGTTGATGGTGCAGTGCAGAGACAGAAGCAGATTGAATGTGCAGTTGTGTAGGTGGATATCAAGGTTTGTTGGTATATTCTGTGTGTGGGAGTGAGCAGCTAACCTCAGACTGTTTCCTTCTGTACAGTAAAAGCTTTGTCACACCTCCACACGAGGATCATCCTCCATCCGTCATCCTCCAGTCCGCCTCCTCAGTGTTACCCTGCTAAAGGAAATACCATGAACTGTGAACTCTGTGTTTTATGATAAACAGCGACAAAAATGATTTGTGTTCAAACCGTCAAACCTGCACACGGCGACGAGGCTCTTAAAGGATGTCATCAAGAAGCAGACAGCAGATTCTGACTCGTCATCGGACGGCAAACACAGATGTTACCAAAAACAAGTGAAGCAGCACGGACAAAAGGAAATGTAGCACACATATATCTCAATAAATATTAGTGCAACAGTCACATATAGCTGCCATTAAAAGGAAAACAATAAACATTTATATTTAGTCATTTAGCTGCTTTATAAAAAGGGGAAACAATCAAGGAACAGTGCGACAAAGACACATTAGTGCAGCAATAAGTAGTCACAGAGTATTATCACGTCCAGTTGTTGGTTGTGTTGGAGAGGAGGTCCTCTCTGAAGAGCTGGAGGTCTTCAGGAGGTTTCTGAAAGTAGAGACGTTCCACCAACAGGGAACAACAGACGAGAAGAGTTTGGATTGACCTAAGTGTACAGGGGCAGAGCCAGGCGTCGTTTGATATTGAATCAGAAAACATGATCAAATATAAACATACATAGAAACATATACAGACGTTTACTGTGTAGAATGTGCTACACGGTGCTTCACAAGGCCGTGGAAACAAGATAAAGTGAGCAAACTTAAAAAGGAGACACATGCATGTACTGAAAATATTCTTAAAGCTGTAAATCATGTTGGATATGATCAAGACATAATAGAAAAAAGTTCAAGATGTTTATTTCAGACTTTAAAGTGTGTGTGAGTGAGAGAGTGAGGCAGTGTCCGCCTTGAAGGTGACAGATGGTTCAGGTAAGCTCTGCCTGTAATCCCAACAGACGACTGGATTAATCCTTTGAAGTGATCGCCTCCATCGACTCCATGTGGAGCTCACAGAGCGAGCGAGCGGCTGCAGGGCTCAGATGTTGTTCAGGAAAAAAATCTGGAAAAAAATAAATAAAATAAATGTCAAAAACTCTAAATTTATTGAAATTTTACAGAGAAACACTGTTATTTTACAATTATTTTACATTTTACAGAGTTAAATTGTTAACATGGACTTTTATATAATGAGCCACGTGTTTAATTTGTCATTTTATGTAATTTCAGAAAGCAGGAAAAATACTAAATAAATGATATTTTTGTTAAGTGAGAGTTAACTCCCTCACTGTTTGCTATATACATTTTTATCACTTTCAATTAAACAATGGTTTGTTTGTCACCTGGTTCCAATCCTCTGTGCTTCTGGGCATGGGAGTAAACAGAGAGCACGCCTCTATAGGTTCCCTTTTATGGAGACTGAAAGGAGGTGGGGTTTTGCTTTGATTGGAAGATGGATTGGATGGAAATATTTCAGTTAATTAAGTTAAATTGTTCATGTTGTACATTTCATAGATTAATTCTGAATGTACTGTATTTTTGGTTTTATATTGCAGAATTTAATATGTATTTGTTGGGACAATCAAATCAAGGAAATGATGTTTTTTTTGTTAATCATGTTTGTTGTCCTTTTCCCAGATCTACTCTGATAGGCTGATTTGAACTGGAGAGAAGGCCTATCAGAGTATATATATATGTTGAGAATGATTTTTGGGGTTGGTTAGTAGTTTTTTTTGTGGAATGCTATGAGCAGAGCAGCACCTCGTTTGTCTTTGTTAAAAGACCTTCTGTGTTTAATACAAGAATAAAAGTCAACTTGTTTTTCGGCACACCTCCTGTCCAGCGTGATGTTTTTTTGAAAGCATTTAATACGAATTGTTTAATATATTTTTTTGTTAATTATCTTGCCCACTGTCCCTCACTGTCAGTTATGTAAATATCAATCTGGAGTCAGCAGGACGTTGATTTAAAAAAACATTATGAGTCCAGAATTACAGCATTTGGCTGAACTTCAGTGTAGCGTGCCAGAATATTTGAAATGATTGCCAATAAGTTGTGATTGTGGGTCACAGTGTTCCTGTAAAAATCTAACAAAACAAAATTCAAAGTACTTTATTAAAGGTAATGTGTAAAAGTGTGAGAAATACAGTTTTAGTCTCGTCTTTTAGTGCTGTACCTGCTTTCAAAATAAAAGCTGGTATTTCTTGTGATACAGAGCATCACATCTATAAATCCAAAACTGTCACATGGATGTGAGCACGTCCTGTTGCAGATTATTATAAACACTGTGCTGCTGGTCAGCCTCTTGTGATCCGGGCTTCCCCCCTTTGACTCACACTGACTCACTGTCTATACACGACACGTCCTGATCACCTTATGAGGTTTATACACGAGGATCAGCTCATGTTTGTGTGTTTATAAAAAGAACTGAGAGGCGAGCCGTCATCGACACTTTATCTAGCATTCATAAGCGGTGTTTAAACATTTAATTAAAACTAGTAGATATGAATATATTCATAACTTCCTCCTCTAAAGTGGAGGCTGCTGCATAAACAGATAATAAATCACGATGTAGTACAAACAGCTGTAATCATATGAATGATGTCTTCATGGGAGAAGGTGTATCTCTACTGCACTTTCAAATCCTTTTATTGAATTACATATCATATATTTATATTATATTATTATTTATTATGTAATTATGTAAAGCACTTTGTGTTTAAAAGGTGCCACACAAATACACACGCCTCCTCACAGCTCAGTATCTGTACGAAATGCTTATTTAAAGAATAGATTACACATAGGGCCTCAATTTATGATTTTTGGTTTGGAAAGCTCTTCTCCAGGACTTTGTCAGCACTCAAACACACCACCAGAGGGTGTATTCTCACTATTTCTGCTCCTAAACCTTTATATTTAACCAAGCAGCTGGCTTTAACTTTATAGTTTTAGATCACAGAGTTATCAGTTGCTGACACTCATTATTCTCTATGCTGCATTTTGTCCCACTTCCTTTTTTTTAAACACGAGCTGATGATGAGGATCAGGACAGTGAGATTAGACGGTGAGTCAGCGTGAGTCAGGAGGAAGCACAGATAACACATAACACTGCTGTGAACGGTCTGCATCATGCTCTCGTAACGTGGCCTCATTGTTTATCCTCTATTAAAGAAACATTGTGTAACTTTTGTACCACTTATAGTGAAATGAATGGTGTCTCTGTCATTAGTATGTTTGAGTTCGATCACCTGCAGGAAGAAGGTAACACTAAGTCACACTATTTCACTGATTTTGGTGAAACTGGATCATGTTTTATAGAGAAAATGTTTTCTGATGTCATCCGACTGCTCCGCCTCAACTCTCTGTGATTTACAGAGTTTACTGATGGACGATTGGTGCCAACTGTAGCTGCTGTTACCTCAGTTTGTTAGCCAGGCTGCCCGGACTATGAGTTCAGAGTGTTTGTACCACAGGTGTTTTGGACCACCGGGTAAAAAAAAAAAGCAGTTTATGGGCCCAGGGCATGGGGAGCAAAGCCAGTGTTGTGCCAGAACAGGAGCTGGGCAAGCAGTGCTCGGCAGCCTCTATGGACATAATAACAGAGGCAAAAAAAAAGTATTATATTTATGACATTACACTCTGAAACTCTCGACACATTGTTGTTTTAATCTGCTGGTTGAAAAAAACACAAAAACACCTAATTTCCAGCTTTTATTTTGAAAGTAGTAGGAACAGGATGAGCTTAATTTTTAAGATATTTAAAAAATTTCTACTTTACACTTTTAATTCCTTTAAAAAGGTCCTTTCTGGTCCTTTATGTGTCTACTTTTATTTTGTAACGTTTTAATCTAATGAATTCATCTCGTTTTATTACTCTTGCCTTTTTTAATTGCCTCTGTGTTACTGTACCACGTGTCTCCTCACAGCTCAGTATCTGCACAGAATGCTTATATAATGATAAAGAACAGTAAAAACACAGACATCAACCTATGCCCTGGTGGACGAATTCATGACGGTTTTGCCAGCACTCAAACACACCACTAGAGGGAATATTCTCACCATGTTTGCTGCTTCAAACAAGCTGCAACAACCTGATTATTTCTCCTTCTCTCTCTGCTCTAACATCTCAGTGATCGTTACAGGTGGTATGGATTGTGTTATGCAGTTTTTTGGGTGGAGGGACTTGTTTGTTTTGGGTCAGTCATACCTCACATTCTTCAGATGAAAAACTTTGTAAAGTTTGATCAAACAAATAACAGGCCACCACACCTCCTGAGCAAATATTAATCCGTGTACATGAACACATTCCTGACCTGAGCTGCCATAACAACAGCAGGCTTCAGAAGAATACCTGACAGAAACCCGGTGGATGAACTACTGGCAGTGAATCACAGGACATTAACTTTCCTGAGCTGGTCGTGCAGCATATGAAAAGACAATCGGGCCTCCTTCAGTGGAGGAACGAGCAGTGAAGTGTCGCGGACGGACACAGAGTCAGCTGAATGTGAGCTTTGTTTGACTGTCAGACTGGTTCACGTCGATCTGTCAGGCTTTGTGCACTCCACACTGAAGTGAACCAACAGTCACATGACGAGCCGTGCACAAAACACTAGTTTTTTTTTTTGCTCAAACATTTGTGGCACGTTGACTGAACGTTAGGAGGTGAAGAAGGTGGTGCAGCTTTAACTGGTTATTTGCATCATCAACAATATTTTATTTAAAGCTTCAGTGGAGATTCAGACGGGAGAGGTGAGACTCAGAGTTCATCTCAGGTGTGTGTCTAACCTGGAATGAGATGAAGGAAGTAAGGAAGAGAGGATAGGAAGTGAACGGATGAAGGGAAGCGGAGGAAGGGTGGATCGAGTGGGGCCAACAATAGCTTGGCAGGTGATCAGAGGTGTGATTGAAGCGTGGGTCCTGAACCTGAATGAACTGTTTAACCTCATATTCATATTCACTGTAATAACAATAACAAGTAAACCAAACAATGAACTCGTTAACCGCAGAAAGTTTGTGTCGAACCATCAATATTTCCCGTGAATGTCGCATCAGCGATGAGTTTTCTCTCGTTACATTCATATATAACAGGCTTATTTTTCTGTGTTTTCCGTGTGTTTCCGTTTTCCGCGTGTCCTTAAATCATCATAAATAATAACACAAACCTTAAAGAATACCAATTCAGTTCAATTTTCTACACAAAAATGAATAAAAATGTTGAGATATAAGTCAACTATATATTTCAATAAATGAATAACACCTCATGACCCGCTGTGAAACCCCTGGTGCGGGGTCAACCTGGGTACCCAGAGGTCGGGAACCAGGGATCTGACTGTCTTTATGTCTAACTACGTAAGTTATCATCTCTATTTGTGTGAAGATGCCTTCTGTCGAAGGTTTTAAAGGATTATTAAACTAAATAAACTGGAAATAACTTCCTTAAATCCAGCGTTAGAAAGTAAATAAGGACCTTATGGAGACACAGAACATTTCTTCTGTAAAGCTGGGCTTGTAGACCGATCCCAGTATGTTTTAAACTCAGTCTATTTAAAGGAACTGTTTGATATTTTTGGGAAATGCACTTATTAGCTTTCTTGCTGAGAGTTAGATGAGAAGATCGATCTGATGTTTGTCCGTTAAAGACTGGAAACAGCTTTCCTGTCTGGAGGTAACAAAATCTGTTCAGCAGCTCCTCTTCAAAGTCTCATGTGTACAAAAAAGGAGGAAGGTGAGCGGAGAAGGACAGAATATTAAACAGAGGGATTATGATATTAAAAAATCAACAGCTTAATGTATGAAGCTGCTGCTGTCATGAGATTGCACTCACTGCCCTGTAACTTTATTCCACGTCTTCCTTATCTGCATCAATAAACTGAGAGAGAGTTTCCCCTTGCTCAAACTCTTTATGTAACACCAAAGCCGTGAAGTAACAGACACGCTCCTTTAACTGTACTGAAGTCTGTGACTATAGGGAAGGAAGTTCAGGGCAGATCACATGAGTGCAGAGGGGGGAAAAAAAAAACTTGCTGACACCTCCTTTTTCGTTGGCCTTTGTCCAGCGTCCCATTTTACTAGAAAAGCCTCTGTGGACTGCGTACTAAGGTCGGTGAATACTCTCACAGCTCATCATTGTCTGAGCTGTTGGATTAGCAGGCGCAAAGTGTAAAAACATATACACCTCACAACATTTACAGGCTCAAGGTAACTGATACCATTAAGGACTATTAATCTGTGTGTGTGTTGTTGTTGTGTGTGTTCCTGCCAAGGATCATTCCAGTGTTTACCATCCAATGTCCAAAGATGTACTGAGGCAGTGATCCTCTCCTCTTTCAGGTTTCAGGTTTAGGGTAGAAATAAGCTAAGAAGAGAACATAAGAAGAAAGAATAAAAAAGGATATAAGGGAAAAAAAGAATATAAAATGTGCATATAATACAAAATATACTAAAAACTGAATATGAAATATACTAAAGCACAACTTACACAACGTTTTGGCGACTATATTTAAGTATAACTGTATAAACAGGATCTGTTACACTGTTGGGAAACTGATTGTAGCAGTTGTTGTTGTTGTCGTGCAGGTCACACTGACATTCAGATAGCATTAAATCAGAGTGTCCTCCTCCCTGTGAGAAGCTCTTATCTCCTCGCTCTCACACAGGAGTGAGGGATGAATCAATCCATGAAGACTGTGAGGAGTGTAACTTCTCTTTTTTAATCTTTTAAAGGCATGTGGAAATCTCTACGACAACTTAAAGATAACTGCCGCTTTAAATTCACTTTATTAGTACGGTACTGTTTGATATTTTGCACGTGGGATGTTAGATGTTTGTTCATGTTGGACAATCGTGGCACGACGGACTGAAAATGACACTGTATACGTTGAATTTAAGGCTCCGTGTTTGTTCAGTTTTCAGGAAAGTCACGTTGGATATATTGTAAACATTTACTTAGATGTTGAAAACGTGAAAACTTTGACTTTCTCGCTGAAAGTTGGTAACCTGCGCACACATTGGGAAGACACACAGTTTGTTTGTGTTCTTCTTTCAGTTCTGTTTCGGGCCCTCCGGCTCTTCTTGTCCGAGCTCTCAGCTAAAAACAGCCGCTGGCTGCAGCTCGAGACGACTTTTATAAGAGTGCTGAAACCAAAACAACAGAAGACAGAAGATGATGATTCGGTTGTTTCATCGAATTATCTCTTAAAAGTCTCAGTCGGAGCAGCAACTTCTAAACCCAACGAACAACATGAATGATGACACACGTGGTATA
Source organism: Larimichthys crocea (assembly GCF_000972845.2). NCBI lineage: Eukaryota > Metazoa > Chordata > Actinopteri > Sciaenidae > Larimichthys > Larimichthys crocea. The sequence continues at coordinate 3,826,618 of NC_040021.1, forward strand.
AAACTTATCCTAGTTTTCACCTGATTCTCTGCCTGTTCCACGAGGCCAGATGTAAACGTAATAAAACGAACGAACAAATTCGTCTTCTGCAAACTGGAACTCCCTCTCTGTGCTGTGAGTGTTATCTCTTTAAGGCTCGGGAATTGCCCAATCACCAGCTAATTCATTTAGCGTGTGTCGAGCGTCTTAGATAACGCCGCAAACGTTCGCAGCTTGAATCATCCATGTTTGCTGCATGACAGTCATCAGTTTGTCCTTTCAGCGCTGAGATAACGTGGCCTCATGACCTCTTTGGTAAAGAGCTTGCTCTCTCTTTCTGTTGTAAACAGACAGCGGGACAAGTAGGGCAGACAACACACACACACACACACACACAATATGTCCAGTTAAAAGGACTGCAGGGGTTAGGGAGTTCATGAGTATTTTGACGTTTGTACTCTGAAAGGGAATTTTTTTTGAAAAGGCTCAGTTTTGTTAGAGTTATCTGGTGAACAGTGAGCTCCTTTGTAACTTTAAAGGTTTTACTGTTATCGCTGATTTGTTTTCTCGAAAGCAAAAGAGTCCAATGGGCGCTGACGCATTAGTGATAAAATAAAATCAATGCCGTCGTCCTCTTGTGTACAGAGACGGGTCAGCAATTCAGCTAATCAGCAAGAAAAATGTCTAAAAAAACGAATCGAGCTCTGATGTCGCCGGCCCCTCTCAGTTAATCGATTCATTGTTCTTTCTAGACCGCTTCAGGAAATGACAAAAAAGACAATTTGCCAGAGTCGAAGTTGATACATTACAATGCAACAATTCAACCTCCCAAAAAAGTTGAAATATTTCCTGTGAACAGTTGTCTAATGGTTTGCGCTGAAGGTGAGAGTGTGGTGAAGTGCACACCGGCACAAAGAGGCTCTCCACATAATGATAAATTAAATATTCATCAGGTGAGATTATTAAAAAATGTTCAGAGCTTCTTCATCAGCAGTAATCCTCCTTTATATGCAGACACAGCTGAAGTCGATTCCATGTTAGGTCCCAAGTTTCTCTTGTTTCAAACACATGCAGGTCGGGCTCGGACGATGTAAACCGTATGTTCATCAGTGTAGGTACTTTCCTTTTGACGGACTGCCACCGAGTGCATGCTGGGACAGCAGCTGCAGACATCAGACGAGTCCAAACAGTGAATTATCAGACACTTCACTGGTTTCCAGTTGGTGATTTTCTTTCTTTTCTTCCTCCCGTCTCAGTTTATCTGCCACTGACCAAATATTTAAAATCACGTCTGTGTTTGCTTGCTTGCATGTCACCAGATGCAGTTGCAGGTTTTCTCGTCTGCGTCGTCCAACTGACAGTTCATTCTTGATCTTGGAATAAGACTGAAGGTGCTTTCAGACAGAGAGTGGATGCAGCCTTCATTGTTTTTAATCGGAGGGCAGATGCTGATCTTGGTTCAAATCTCTCGGTGATGGCACTCGAGGAAAAGTCAGAAGGATTCTAATATTTTATGGGAATCCACCTTATAATTTATTTCAGTCTGGACCAAAGTGGAGGACCTAATGGCCGATGTCTCCATCCCTGCAGCCTGCGATATCCAAAATCATCAATCACATGGCCGAGGAGATGTGTGTATGTATTGTAGTGTGTGTGTGTGTGTGTGTGTGTGTGTGTGTGTGTGTGTGTGTGTGTGTATGTGGGAGGGTCCGTTATGTGCTGTTCTGGTTAGGAAGGACTTCCAGCAGAGAGCAGAGAGAGACTGCTGTTTTCACAGAATTCCTCTTGGCAGTTATTATATACACCCTGCAACAACAAAATGTGCATGTGTGTGTGTGTGTGTGTGTGTGCGTGTGTGTGTGTGTGTGTGTGTGTGTGTGTGTGAGCATGCACAACAGCAGTTTACCTGTTATCACCCAATAGTTTTTGGTTGCCATCGATGTGTTGAGATTATGGTATTCAAGAGCTGAAGAGAGGAAGAAAGAGGAAAGTTTCAGATATTTGCAGCTTTCTGTGAAACCGCCTGAATCTGAGAGAGCAGACTGTGTTATGATGTGACACTCGTCATATTTTTACACAATTTTCTCAAAACTTAACATACAAATGTGAAGAGAGGCCAATGGTTGCTCAAACAAGCCACCTGTGACCACACCCACCTGTCAATCAAAGCGTCCACGCTCTTAATCCTGCATAACTTTAAGCCTTAATATAATGTGAACAGGTGAGTTGTATATAAATTCACCCTCAGTACAGTTGTCATGAACGGGGAAATTAGCTACAGAGACCAAAACTGTTTTTTGTACCAGGCTGTAAACATGTTTATTTCTGCTGTGAAACATGGGGACTTATGGAGACTGACTCACTTCTGGAGCCAGCCTCAAGTGGACGTTTGAGGAACTGAGTGGAGGTTGCCACTTGGTTGGTTGTCAACACTGAAGGAAGGAAAATACATCGACTGTAAAAAACACTGATATGTCTTAAAATAACTGTAGAAACTTGAAAGACAGTTAAGATCCAAAGACTTCCTTCAGGAGCCTGTTTATTTTTCTTTAAGAAGTGTGTAACAGACTCTGCTGGAGCAGCAGATGGGAGGCTTCATCATGTACTTCATTATTTCCAACATGTGATTTTATATTTATATTGGACTTTGTATTAATCTGAGAAAATAACTTGCAAGGAGAGGAAATGCATTCATCCGTTTATACACTGATGTATGAGTTTGGATAAAATCACTTTGCATACACACAGGCTGTTTTATTTCTTAGTGCTTTCTGCTGCGTTTCTGTGCACAAATAGAGAACAAACTTTCTATTTTGCGTAACTTTCACTCAGAATTTCTACATTTTTATCTGCACCTCTTGTACTTTCTGTTCCCGTCGGCTTTTAATGTGAAATCTGTGCTTGTGCCACGTGGAGGCAGGACCGTTTATACACTGAAATTATCAATCAAGCTTTGATATCCAGCAGTTAATTCCCTCTGTCTCCTCGTAACGTGATGAGCTGCTGCAGCCCTCCTCACACTCGCTGATAACGGCTGTTTAAAGATGCCGTTTATCTCCACTGTATGCAGATTGCATAACCGTATGATGGGGTGAGAGTGAGCGTGTTTGGTGTTGATCATCTCCTCTCCCTTCCCCGGAGAGTTTTTATTTTTTATCAGTGATGAATTCATTACTGCTGGTTGAACCTTCTTAACTCTGTGATCAAAGTCTGAGAGGCTGGCGAGTGCCAGTGCAGTCGGTGAAACATTAACCCAGCGCCTTCATTCAGAGTGAGAAAACACAAAGTTTGATTTGTTTTTATCACACACACACACACACACAGAGGAAACTACATTATTGTGTCAGTCCTCTCACACACTTCCTCCCCCTCAGTAACCTTGTTTCCAAAAAAGTTGGCCCGCTGTGTGAAATGTAAACAGAAACAAGACGTCCGAAACGTTGCAATCCCAGATTTCTAACTGCAAATAGCACAAAAACAACCTGTCGGATGTTGAAGCTGAGAAATTTCATGATTCATGATGTGCCCATTTTCATAAAAAGATAAACTTTCCCGTAATCTTCTTGCTTGATGTTGATTCCCCCTCTGCTCAACACTTCAGTTCATTCCTAATGTGGCAAACACTTTCAACAGGACTGCAGGCAGGTCAGTTTAGCACCTGGACGTTTGCATTTTAAAGGATTTGAAGACTTCTTCTCCCCCCACTGATCATCATCATCACCACCACCACCGGAGAGCTGGTTAACATTCCAGCCCTCCTAATCTCTCTCTAAGACGGTCAGGTCTTTTGTGAGTACGAAGCTGCCATGTGGTCAGATTAAAGCTTGTTTCACTCTGAGAGCAGTGTGGGAGAGGACAGCAGTGTAGTAGTTGTAATAGTAGTTTTTACACTCCGTGTGCCAAAGATTTGGACCTCCCTGTCTTACGTCCTTCATCTTACGTGTGTGGCATCAGAGGAATGAAGTGACACTATTATTCCGGTTTAATGTTTGCAGTGTTATAAGGTGATTGCAGAAATAACTTCTAAAGATCATAAAATCCTGATGGAACGAATTAATAAGACATTTTCTTGCGGGTGTAAAATGAGGCAGCTTTATTTAAAAAAAATAATAATAACTTTATTTATATAGCACCTTTAAAAACAAGGTTAACAAAGCAGAGGATCCAACAGAAGGCCGAGCATGAGAATAAATAAACACAAGAAAGACAGAAAACAAGGAGAGTGATGAAAAAATTATATTTGTTTTTATTTCTAAGCTTAGAAATGAAAGAATCGTAGTACAGTAATACGAGGTATAAATATATATAAAAATGGGTGAATAAAAAGTGAAAATTAGCAGGTATAAAGTTAAATTAAAGCTGCAAGCAGCGATGGTCGGGCCCTCGCACATGTGCGCAGGTCGAAATGTTCATGACATCGGTCTTAATAACCACAAGAAGTTTCAGACAGCTCTGAGAAGGTGCTTCCTGCCGATTTCTTCTTTGAATCTTTTTTATGGACGGCCACGCCCACACAGTTTCCTCAAAATTCATAATGTTGATAACTTTTCATTGTCGAGGCCTTGAGAACACACACGGCAAGTTTCAAACGCATCGGATAAAATCCCTAGGAGGAGTTCAATCAAATGCGACCCCTGGAAATGACCCAAAAACACGAAAAGGACAAATTTGACAAAAATTGGACGCCGTACGCTTCACTGTAGCCCGGGTCACCAAGAGACTTTTTTGTGTGTCTCGGTATGTTACCTACTCCCTCCAAATTTCGTACACGTGGATGAAACCGTGGCGAGGGGCCCCTCCGAAAACATACATCTAGACGTTAAACGTTAGAAATCCAATAGGGCCTCGCCCAGCGTGCCGTGCTCGGGCCCTAATAAAGAGAAAGTTTCAGTGCAATTACTGAGTCATGGGAAGATTCACATTTTATTGAAGTGAATACAAAGTGTCATACAGAAAGTGCAGAAAAAAAGGAAGTGAAACAAGCGACCGGCGTCATTCTGACTTTAATATTAAAACCAGTTCATCTTTACAGCCCACACACTGACCATCGCACGCAGAATCAGACTGTTCAGCATTTTACTACAACAAAGTTCTGCTGTTTTATTCCTCGTGTCCGTTTTTCAGTTCAGTATTTCTGTATTTGTTTCAGAACATTATGAAAATATAACCATGAAACATATTCCATCAACTTAAATCTACATTTACAAGTTCTCCAGTCATTATTAATCCATATATTTAAAAAATTTGCTTGATTTACTTTAATTTCTCAACATGTCAGGCCCCTCAGAGGAGAAATGAAAGGTTAATGCTGCCATCCAGCTCCTGAAAGGACTGTATTGAGAGTGAATTGACCCCAGCAGCAGTGAAACCCCAGTCTGTTGTCTGAAAATGGGACTATATGACACAGTGGAGTCTTTCTTTCTAAACAAGGCTCAGAGTTTACTGATCGCAGCCACTTTCACTGGCGGTTTCATTCCCTTTTTTCTCTCATAACAGGACAGAAGACAAACTGAATCCACTCCCTGATTGAACTCTACTCTCATACCCTCCAGCCTTAATGGCAGTATAATGCCAATTTCTGTGTTTGTGTAACGTTAACTTGTAATCAGATGAATGGTGTCTCTGTCATTCTCACTCTTTGTCCTCGCACTATGTAACTTTGTGAAAAAATGCTGTGGACAGTGAAGTAAACTGTTGCAAACTAGAGCTTTGATAGCCGGGATGTCTGGACGGTGAGCTTTATATGTATGGTTTGGACCACCGGGAAGAAGAAGAAGAAGAAGAAGAAGAAGAAGAGGAGGTTTTCACACTGCAGTGGAGCTAGTGTCGTGCCAGAACAGGAGCTGTGCATGCAGGCAATGTAACCGGGCTCAGCAGCCTCTATGGAGGCAATAACAGAAAGAGAAAAGTTATTTACAAATCTGATAATAACGTTCACTGGCTTTTGTTCTACCACAAAACATACACACAAGCACTCCTAACTCTGGTCTGACCTGTATTTGTGTAAGAAATGTAATATGAGAACAGAGACATTTACCCTTGACAACAGGTTTAACCTGTAAAGAAAGCGATGATGGTGATGATGAAGTCGTCACCAGCCTTTGGGGATGAAAAGCAGCTGTGTGTGTGTGTGTGTGTGTGTGTTTTGCTAGAGTAGCAAGAGCTTTACTGTTTGATGTTGACATGAACTGATCGAAGTCGACAGTTCGGCCCTGAGAAATGTTTTAACCTCTCTTTAACTGCCTCGGTTTTTCCACTGCATGTCTCTTTTCTCGGATTTCTCCTTTGATTTTTGCTCTTTACGCTTTTTGCGAACAAACCAGAACATTCCAACGGATGGAAAACATTTTTGTGTGTTGTGTTGTGTTTGTTCATGTTGTTGGAGGCACTGAAGAAACATTCAAATATATGTTATTCAAGGGAATCATTTGAATATCCGTCATTTCCCTCTCATCTCATCTAACCTGTGACGGTTAACAAGGCTGAAGACACTTCAGTTTATCTAATGCATTAAAAATCAAATCTGGGCAAACATTGTTTTCACTGTATGAACCATATTAATACCTTTCACAGCAGGAACGGATACATAAATGTTACAATGTGCCCTTCAGTACTGTTTGTTACAGACACTTCAAGTTTATTATAGCTAATATTTTAAGCAGATAATATCCTCAAAGCACTAATTTGACATCCTCTGACACAGATAATATCCTCAAAGCACTAATTTGACATCCTCTGACACGTCTCTTATGTCTGTACGGTACCCAGATAGCAAATATTTTGGCTGTATTATGGCATACAGTTGGCATTTTTGGCATTAAGAAAGCCTTTTGGCTTAACTGTGGTATGATTAGGGTTATCCATAATAGATAAGGAGGCGCCAGCAATATATGGCTGAGTTAAGGCATGTTTATGGCATTGCCAGAAGATTGGAACAGCTGGTTTTGGGGCTCTTCTGGGACATTTATGGCTATATTTTGGAAGTCCACAATTTGTTTTGGGTGAATTTTGGTTCCCTTTTGGTATGATTTTGGCTTTCCTAATTTGGGCCATTTATGGGCCAGACATCCACCCCATAACCTTGCCAAAATGACAAGCCAGATTTGGGCCAAAGCGAAGCCAAAAGATTTTTGCTATGTGGGTAAATACGAAGCCAATTAGCTTAGCTTAGCACAAATACTAGAAACAGAGGGAAACAGCTAGCCCGGCTTTGTCCAAAAGCAAACAGAATCCATCCACCGACACACTAAACATCAGCGTGTTGGCATTGTCACCGTAAGCATGCTGACGTTAGCGTTTAGCTCAAAGCACCGCTGTGTTTTGTGTCGTCTCACAATGCTGCAGACTCTTACAACACGGCACGACTCCTTCAGTTCATCTGATGGATTCAAAATCGACGTGGTTTTTTTTTATTGCACATGGGAGAGTGAATCATATTGATGCAGCTGCTACGTCTCGACACTAAATATGAAGCTGCGGTGGGAAGCCAATGAGCTTAGCTTAGCACAAATACTGGAAACAGGGGGAAACAGCTAGCCCGGCTTTGTCAAGTTAAGTTTCATGTATCATCTTTTGTGGTCTCCTCTCTCTGTTGAACCTACAAATGCTGTATTAGCAAAGGTGAACCGCAGTATTCATCCCACCCCACCTCTCCATGAACTCACCCCCCGTTTTGGAAATCCCAGGGACAAATTTAGGGAGACAGATGGCCTGGTGCAATAACACACACAGATATACACACTGTAGGGTACAGGACTTAAAAATATCCCACATTGTCAGTTATGTGGTATGAGGTCGGGGGGTCCTGTCCTGTCCAACTGTCAGAACAAATCATGACACTTGCTTCATCGCACAAATTGTTATTTTGAGTTTGATGCGTTCATTTTACAAGGATTTGAGATTTTGATGATTCTGTCATTTACGATTGTGCAACATTCCTCGCTTCGGCGAAGCTACGACTTGTTATTGTCACTAATATATTGTCAGAGTTTAGTCTGATAGTGAGATAGCGTTAGCAGACACGTTTTTTCTTTGCGTTGGCGCTCAGAAAACGCATAAATAAACTGATAAGAAAGAGGCGGGGTCAGGGGCCAGGTGAGTGGGGCGGGGAGGAGGCGCTGCAAAGTGTCCAGGTGAAGTGGACGCAGTGACACCAGAGCAGGAGGAGGAGGACGCCTAACGAAATCACTATGATGATCTTCCCCAAACTCTAACCAAACTTAAACATAACTACAAACTAAAGTTTATTAATACTATAGTCGCTACGAGCGGGTATTGTATTACAAGATCTGATATTTTGGTGGAAAAGACGTGAACATTTTACTGATAACTTCAGTATTTTTTCTGGGGGGGGGGGGGGGGGGTTGATAATACATGAATAGAGATAATACAACTTAGACGTCAGCACTGGATGCATGCAGACCCTCTTTGCTGTTGCATATTGCATACAATGAGGCTGCAGTAAAGGTGCAAAGAACACCTTCAACAAAGAGCACAAAAAAGCATGCACGAACCTCTTTCTGTCCACATGAAAAGGGATCGAGAGTGAGGAGAGAACGGGCCGGCTACACTGAGGAATGCTTGGTAGAGCCCTGTGCTTGTTGCCTTTGGAATGCCCCGGGGCCTCTTACATAAGTCCCATCGGCCCGGTGGCTGCTCCGTCAGCCACACCAGACTCCCACTGAAACCCAGCCACAGGCTTTAAGTCAGTATCCGCCTCTTTACACCGCGGAGAGGAGTTGTGAAATGCCGTAATTATGGACTTACGTAATTGCAGCATGACAACTTCATAAGTCACTCACGCTTAGCATGTCAGATTTACTTCTAACCATTATTGCTGTTTAGATAGTCTGAGGTTTTGTAGACATGAGCCACAAATATCCTGTTGGACTTAAACACTAGATCAATTTGCATGTAGTTTTATATGCATGCTGAATTTCTCACCTCATACACAAGTGAGATTTAAACTCCCACTGTAGGTTTGCAGGCTCTGTTGAGTTATTATTTACTATAGCCTTTCCTGGTGCTGGTCAAACATTTAACTTATTTCTATTTTGACAAGTAATTCTCTCATCGATGCGATATATCTTTAACTCCTTAAACTAAATCCTGTTGTTGTATTATGATTCTTACCTGTTTACATTTGTTTCACTAAAGTATTGTACATAAATCAAGTTGTGAGAGTACTGTATTTATATTTTATACTACCCCACTACATTTAGGAGGAAAACATTATACTTTGAACTTTTGACATCTGCAAATTGCTTTTTTAAGGCTCTCATCTCTTCAGATAAATGACAGAAAATTGATGATTTCTTTAATATTTTTAAAACAAGTTGGTTTAAATTGCAGATTAAAAACATTCTTACTGCACCGTAAAAACTTTTTAGACATTATATGATAAAGGTTTTTGCAGATTAATCAGTCTAACACTTAATGAAGTAGTTAATGCATAACATTATTCTTATAATAACACTATGAGGGGCCGTTGAGGGGACATTTTTCTATGCAGGACTTTTACTTATGACTTGTATTTATAGAGTCTTTCAAGACCCAAGAGCCCTTACATGTAAGAGATAAACCAATAGCACATGAATGGTAAAATAATAGTATTAGTGTAAAGCAGGATGGCAGCATTAACAGAGATTTCAGAGGTTTTTTAAGGTCACCATGGATGTAGCTCAGTAGATAAGATGGAGGACCAGAAGGTTGGGGGTCCCCCAAAAGTCTGGGGGGTGAAGGAGGTCAGATAAGGGCATGAAGAGATTTACAGGTGAGAAGGAGGATTTTGCAATGAAATGCAGGACTTCACTGGGAGTTACTGGTGGTGGACGAGGGTGGGGGTGATGTGTTGCCAGGGCTCGGTGCGGGTGAAAACCCTGGCAGCTGATTTCTGCACATACTGGAGCCTGTCCAGGGCTTTGCTGGTTACCCTGGAAAGAACTTTTAATAGTCCAGGATGGGAGGTGATGAAAGAGAGTCTGAGAGTGATGGCTGAGGTCTGGAGGTGTTTTTGAGGTGTAACAAAGCTGATTTGGTGATGTGAGACTAATGAGTGTGAAATCCAACCTTTGAGAGTAGCACCTTTGGAACCAGAACGATGAGCTCAAGTTTACTGCTGTCTAGCTTGAGTAGTGTTTATGTCATGCAGGCAGTTGGCACAGGACTGTGGGGAGGAGCTGAGTGGATAGTTTAGTGCTGGGGTAGAGCTGGGTGTCATCTGCATAGCAGCAGAAGCAAAGGCCTTAGGGGGACCAAAGGGGAGCATGGACATGGTAAAGAAGAGGGGTCTAAGCACAGAGCCTTGAGGAACACCCTGCTGTCACTACTTCCGCATACTTTGTATGTTTTGTTTCGTTTATTCTGTGAGTTCTCATAGTTGAGTGCATGATGTTATATCAACACCTCTGTGGTTGACTAATCAACCCAACAATCATTACAAAGTATAATCATCACTAGAACATCCTCATCCTGAATCATAGTTTGATGTTTAAAGTCACAGATACAATTGAATTTTTAGAATTCTTCCTCTTGGGTCCTGATATTTTCCTTATAAGACATGTGTTAAAGAGCAGATATGTACTCTCTAGTTGGTCTTTTACAGGAAACTGGAATATTGGCTGGTTGTAATAAAGTTAAGCTGCCCTGTACACAATCCCTGCTTCTTTAAACCTCTTTAATCTGCTTTACACTTCTGTGGCTAAAGTGGATTTAATAGGCAAAAGTCAACAACAGCTCAGTTTGTATCGGCACTTTGGAGAAACTGTCGCCAAGTTTCAATTTCAGTTAAGCCACTTTCAAATTCGCACCATTGGCTCTGAGTTGTTTCTCAACTCAGCCTCCCGCAAAGTCTCAGCAAAGCCAAGTCATCTCTGAAAAGCATCTTAAAGGTCCAGTGTGTGAGCTGTATGAGGGTCTACTGGCAGAAAATATGATATTTATATCATTAGTGTATTTTATATCTACAGAACCACCACGTTTCCACAGTACGGACAAGCCAGACACTGGGGACATTTGACATTTCGTGCCCGCGATAATTTCTCGTACACGCTTGATAATGAAGGTTGAGGTGAGGGGTATTCAATTTGGTCAGTTAAGACAGTTTAAATCTTTAAAAACACATTTGCTACCTTGGCTTTTTCTTGATTTTAAACTTTCCCTCGTTTGATCAATTTTCTTGCCTATTCAACCTCCTTCTTCTTTGGATTAGAGCTAAATAAATAACTAATTTATTTTGATTTAAAAAAAAAAAAAAAGGGGGTCACAGAAGAAAAAGAATAAAAGGCAAAAGACACATTTGGGCTCATCAACTGTACCAAACAGCCATATTTTTCTTTTATTTCACAATGACACATTGGACAGGTACTGTAGATATATAGTATATCAAAAACACATCAGTTGACATGTCATATCTAAAATTAACAAAAACACTTGTTTTTTTCAATTTGCACATAGAGCTCAAGTCTTAAAAGACACAGAATAAAAGTGACCGAACATTACAAATGAAGGAACGCGTCAAAATACATTTCCCAGCACATAGTTCTATATTGCATACACATTTAAATCAGGAGTGGAAATCTGAAAACGCATCTATGGATTGTTACCTTTAAAAGATATCTGTGGTGATGAGTGAGTGTTTTAAAGGCCACCATATGGACTTCGATTTCAGAAAAAAAAAAACCCAGCCTGCTCAGCCGCCCAGAGCAGAGAACAGAAAAGCTATCACATGAGTCATTCCCTACACAGTTATGAGTAATGTCAGGGGATACCAGGCGAGAGCTGGTAAGCAGCAACTGAAGCTCCCGGTGGAGCTCCTAAAAAAAAAAAGAAAAAAAAGTTAAACACCAGGTCTCGGTTTGGTCATGCAAACATAGTAGAGCTTCCTGGAAATATAAAAACTCCGTCAGCATGGATTGTGACATGGTACCAAACACATTCATGAGGATTTTCAACCAATAAAAAACAGCCATCGTCATAGATTCCAACAGGGAATAGTGTTTCAGTATTCATACTGGCAAACAGTGCTTCACGACAGAACCAACCCTCTGGCTCGCAAGGCATCGAATTTGTGAATGAATGTTTTTTTTTTTAATTAGTTGACCGAGCCCGCCGCGAGAAGTTTCGGTTACACTTTTGTCGACTAGTGCTAATATACCACAGCAGTTTGTTTGTGTTTTAAAAAGGCAAGGTGAGATAGAGAGAGAGAGAGGTGTTGAAACAGCTTTTGTATCCAAACGTATGACTGCAATTAAAAACTGAGTCAAGGCCAAGAGGAAAAACAAAAAAAAAAAAAGTCTTGAATCATTATAAAACATCGCATCTTGAAAAAGGAAAACTGACTACAGCATAGATGATTCTGTCCAAAAGAAATCCAAGACAGAGAAATTGCAAAAAAAAAAAAAAAGTTTCTATCATCCAAACTAATTACAAACAGCATCTACAGAGAGAAATAGATAATTTCTAATAACTTAAATACTTTAAATTAGTATGCAATACAATACTCTTCCATTTGGGGCCAGAGGGTAAGAAAATAGATCTGCTCAAAGCCTACGCAAAAAAAACAACAACAAAACAAAACAAAAAACCGTAGACTCTTCGCCAACAGGTCCATAGGCTAAAACAGGATAACCTAGTGATGTGTGCTCCGACTTGCATGTGTGTTTTTGTGTGTTTGTGTGGAGAAGAGGACGTCTCTCAGATCCCTTCGGTCCTGCAGTGAGAAGCTTTGGCACAGACACACCATGGAGGGAGGAGGAGGAGGAGGGAGACGAGATGACGCATCACGACACGGTGCTAATGAGGGGACACTCATGCAGGCCTCGCTCCAGTCCTGGAGGAGAGAAGGTCAGTGAACCCCCCAACATGCATCGCCACCATACTGCCAGGGCAACAGGAGGGAGGGAGGGAGGGAGGGAGGGAGGGTGAGTGGTAGAGGAGGAGAGGCTTGGGATGGAATATGACGGGGAATGGAAAGAGGTATACAGAGAGAGAGAGAAGAGATGGAAAGGAACGGCTCAAATGCATGAACACAGAGGATTCAGCCACAACAAGGACAGAGAATAAAAGGCTATGGAAAATTATTTCCTTGTCCATGACTCCTCTGTTTCTCTCCGTCCTCTCCATCTCACAGAGACGACTCCACCTCTCTAGTGATGATGACCTCAGACACCCCCGACTGAGGGCGCACCTGAACGGCCGCATCTCGCTCGGGGGTCTCAATAATCACCTCCAGCCCTGAGTCACCGGTGGCGGCGGAGGCGGCCCTACAGTCGCTGTTGGTCTTCTTATCAGAGCCAGGTTTGTCCGCGGAGCCGCAACACAGCTTGGGGGCGCACTGAGTCCGACAGGAGAGCTCGCAGAGGGAGTCTCGAGACTCCGAGTTGAACGTGACGAACTCGGGCTGGATGGTGGTGGCGTGGATGCCTTCGTTGTGGAAGAAGTCCTTGATGCGCTTGGCCACCTCCATGTAGGACGTGGGGTCGTGGCACTTGATGTGCGCCGTGGCGATGATGCGGCTGCCGGCCAGCTGCCAGATGTGCAGCTCGTGGATGGCCAGGACGCCGTCCAGGCTCAGCAGCCGCTCGTTGAGTCGGTGTATGTTGATCTGCTTGGGCACAGTCTGCAGCAGGATGAGGGCCGACTCTTTGAGCAGCGGGTAGGTCGTATACAGCAGGATGCACACCATGATGATGCACAGCGTGGGGTCCAGGTAAAGAACCCAGCAGGGGCCGGCGAACTTGGTCGCCATGGTGGGGTCGTCCAGCAGGTCGACCAGCGTGTGGTTGACGTGCTGGTGGTCTGTGCTGTGGCTGTTGACGCACGGGTTCACGCACATCTCGCCGGCCACGCAGGGCTTCCACACGAAGGTAAATATGATGGCATTGACCACCACGATGACGGAGCCCAGGGCGTCGCCCAGCACGTGCAAAAAGACCCCGCGCATGTTGAGCTGCGAGTCGCTGTCGTGGTCATGGTCCATCTCCTCGTAGTGGGTGTTGCCGTTCATCTGCACTCCTCCCGTGTCGCCTTTACAGCTGATTTCTGGAGATAAAAACAAAAAGAGGTCAGCCCGGTTTAGGGGAACATGAAGTCAAAGTTTAATAAGCGGCTGGACTTTGACACCGAGATACTAAATGCAGCATTCACAAACAGAGTGCAGCTCAAACAGAAACGGTCGGAACATCAACAAGCAGCTCACGATGGTGCGAAGTTGTAACAAATTAGCCTGAGGTAGTAACAGCCCGGTGACAAACTGTCCGGTTACATCATTTGAGGAGGGGGGGTTGAAGCACAAGTTGTTTTCAAACTTGAAACAAAAAAAGCACTGAGAACTCATCGGAGGCAAGAAGAGGGTGACTAAGGACAACCCCGCTAAGACTTTCGCTCCATTAACTTATTAGTGATTTCTGTTCTTGCTCTCGCTGCGGGAGACGACTCACTCCTGTGACCGAGTCTGTGCTTTTTAACTGCTCAAGACAGCCATGCTGGATTATGTGATTCCTACAAAAAAAACACTTGCCAAAAAAAATTAGTTAGTGCAGGCAGGGTACACACATCTGAGGGGAACGGCACCTGAGCAGCGGCTGCTCGCGCTCGCTTCCAACCCCCGGGGACGCCCACCGGGGTCATTCATCAACGGCTAATGGTGTGGCTGGGGCTGTCGACTCCGCGGTTACACTGATGTATGACCTAGTAACGGAGGAGGTGGTGGTGATGGTGGTGGTGGGGGTATAGCCTGCATTTATTGAATGTAGCCTACAGTGTGTGGAGAGGGGGGAGACGTGGTCTTCTGTAGGAGAGAGGTTGGATGTTGGAGGATGGGCGCTCGGACGGAAGTCCAAGGGAGGAGGAAGAGAAAGGAGGAGGAGGAGGAGGAGGAGGGTCTGTGTGTTTATTGTGCAATAAATTCTCATCTGACCACAACAGATAGACACATGAGCCGCTCCTGCTCGCGGTAACCGGACACTGAAATACGACAATCAGGTTATCACAGGCGTACGAGTCTCACAAACGCACGAGGGCTCCAGGGCTTGAGACAAGACGAGGCTTGTTTCGTGTTTCTCAACACGAGCTGCTTCTTCTTCGTCGTTCATGAAGCAAGTAAACAGACGGTGATCAAACCCACGAGCTGATGAAATATGTATCTGATAACAAAGCAGATGTGTGGATGATAGAAGAAACAGTGATTAGTCACTCAGGTAGGCAGCAGCAGGAGCAGGAGGAGGAGGAGGTGGAGGGGGGTCTTCATGAGACACTGGAGATATTACACAACCTAACAGTGGAGATAAGGTCTGGCATGTCAGATTAAAATGTGACAATCAGTCATTTTGTGGCACACTCACCATTTCTCGGGCTGTTGTGGTTCCCCACCAAGTTGTTGGTCTCCTCTCCTGATGATCCATTCCCAGCCTTCTGGGACTTTCCCCTCTTGTCCTTTTTCCCATGAGAGTGACCACCACCTCCACCACCTCCTCCTCCGTGGGAGTGCCCGTGGCCTCCGCCGGCGTGCCCGTGGAACAAGCACAGTCCGAGCAGGTTGACCAGGAGCCCCGCCGCGCCGACCCCGGCCACCACCACGGGGCTCTCGATCTCATGCGGCTCCGTGAAGCGCTCCACCGCCTCCAGCACGATGGTGAAGCACAGCGCCGTGAGGAAGACGGCGTTGACCAGAGCCCCCATCACCTCCGCCCGGATCCAGCCGAACGTGTTCTTGTTGGTGGCGTGGGTCTTCTCGGCGAATCGCACCGCGACCAGCGCGACCACCAGCGCGATGACGTCCGACAGCATGTGAAAGGAGTCCGACAGCATCGACAGGGACGCGGTCATGCGGCTCACCACCACCTCCACGATGAAGAACCCGAACGTCAACGAGAGCATGCACAGCAGCCGGACGCGGTTCGGCTCGCAAGCCATGATCCCGGTTCCTCGGCGTCGAGTTTCGGGTTTGAAACGTCGTTTCTCCGGCTCGAGCTTAGCAGCTCCGAGCTAACGGCTCACGGGGGAAGCTAAGCGAGACAATAACGGCTAACGGCGGCTTCTCTCGCGGCTCTCATCCGGCGGACGGCAGCATCACTCGGCTTCAGAAGTGGCGACGACGACGGGACCGGACCGGAGGGATTAAAATCCAAAGAAGAGGGGGGAGACGGTTCCGAGTTAAAGCCGAGGTTCCTCACCGACGTTCGCGGATGAGCTCCGGTTTGCAGACGGTTTGAAACTTTGCACCCGAGCCGGTAAACTTTCCACACGGAACACGGCGCCGCGAGGACACGCCTCCACTAACCCCCCCCCCCGCCCCCACGCGCTGGTTCTCATTGGTGGAGAGGTCACGAGGTGGAAGCCGATTGGTCGAATTCGTGCAAGTCTCGCGTGCTGTAGGTGGAGCGCACGAGCCAGACAACGGCGGTTGCTACGCACGCCGTTAGCAACTGTAGTCTCGCGATAGTGACCTTAATCGATCCGCGTTTATCAGAAATAACTGATTTATTTTATTAATTAATCAATTTTAATTTAATTTTTATTATATTTTCCTCATTATTTATAAAATTATAAAATTAAAAAGTCAAGACAGAGGATTTAAATAATATCATAATATTAAATAATAAACAATAATATATATAAAATAATAAATAAAATAAAAAAATAAATACGATATTTATTTTATTATTTTATTCTCATTTATTATTTTTTTCTCATTGCTATTTTTATTTCATTTATACCTTGCAGGTATTATTTGTATCATGGTCACTTTACATCACAATACTCTTTTTATATATCATGCCACTGTTATCCTTCAGTTTTTTGAAGGTTGATTGTTTCTCGTGTTTATTGTGTAGGTTATAGAAATTTCTGTCTGTTTATTGTTTGTGCCTTTTCTACTTTTTTTTAAATTCTGTAGTGTATGCTACACTTTCCTCTGCTGCTGTAACAGTGGTGGTGGGATGAATAAAGTATATCTAATCTAATCTAATCTAATCTAATCTAATCTAAACTAATTAAATATTGTTTCCCACATATCCCTGGTGCAAAAGACAATTTACATAAAATATAAAAATATATTTATAAAAAAGAAATTATATATACAGGTTAAAAGATATCTAAGAAAAATACGGCAAATTTAAAAGATATAGACAGTATAAATATGGAAAATTAGCAGTATAAACAGTGAGATCTATCTATAATATAGATAGATCTATAATATAGATAGATAGTATAAAAATTGAATAAAATAAAAAATAATAATACAAAATTAAAGATGCATACAGTCTAAAGTTGTTCCTTTTTTTAAAGTTTGTCAGTAAAACTTCAAACAGTCTTTTAATAATAATTTAAATGTCTTGTCAGTTATTACTCCGCCTATGATTTAATTTTGTTTTGAAGTACTTGATCACTAGAAGATATTCAACAGTGTTTAATGGAATTAAACCAAATGTAGTTACATCTTTGTACTTTTTTAAAAAAAAAGTAAATAATTGGGTTTAGCAATCATTGCTGGAAACATTTAATCTTTTCATTTAATCACCTGGAAGCTGTTTATTGAAAAAAAAAAAACATGATGTAATACAACTGTCCTTAACTAAACCCTTCTATCTGCCATTAATCAAGAACAAAGCTGCGAGTTGTGAAGGCTGGTTGCTGTTCCCTGTGATCACTGTGACATTCATGGGAAACTGATGACCCCTTGTGGGAGTTATCTGTCCTGATGAAACACTCAGAGTGTGGAGAACTGTTATGGTGATTACAAGACTAATATCATTGAGTAATTGTTTTGAGTCACTACAGAGGAGTTCCCTAAAATCCTTTTAATATACATTTGTGATGTTACACATCTAACCAAACTATAAATACTGTATATATCAGATATTTATGCATACTGAGCATCTTTGGAAACATTTTTTTATTCAGGATGATTGAAGTTTTTATAACTTCTTGCATTGTTACAGATCTAAGTCATCAAAGAAGCTGCCCTTTTATCTCCATTACCACAGTCTGACACAAAACTGACTCACACATAAAGCAAGAATATACAGCACATTCACATCAAATTACACAAACTGACACTACAAAGTTTGAAATATAACAAAACACTGGATTGAATAATTTAGCTGCTAAGTTATCACATAAATAAAACTATTTACATCCAGTTATTACGACTTCTTTCACAGCTTTCACATTCAGTCACAAATCAGACAGTGATGTCTATATGATCAGCGGATGCCGAGTATCTGCTTGCTCTTGAACTGACAGCTCTTCTCCACTTCATTCAGTGTCTGAGCGCGCAGATTGGCCACTTGCAGCCTCCTCAAAATCAGCTCCTGGGACGTCGCACCCTGCCGACTTTCGGGACGCCGGTTCTCTTTGCTCTCACCGGCAAAGTGGACCTTCTTCTTGCCGGGAGAGAGGCTCTCCTCATCTGGAACCAAACAGCAAGGAGTCAGTGTGTCAGGTGTCTAACATGAAATTAATTCTTTATTTAAAAACATGTGGGGAAAAAATGCAGAGTTCATTGAATTCTTTATTTGTGTATAAAAGCATTATTAACATGATTTAAAAAGTAATAAATAAATTAAGTCTTGCACATTCTAAAAACAGAAACAATGCTCAGTTCAGGAAGTCCAGAGGTCTCCGTCCGATTCCCATACCTAGATCTTTGCCGCAGAACGGCGACAGGTTCCTCTGCTGCTGCAGACGGTTGTAATTCCTCAGCAGACCCTCGGCTCTGAAATGGAAGATTTGTACCAATCAACTGATGACGCCGGCAAAGGACGACATGTGTGAGCGTGACGTGTTTCATTTGTAGCCTTCTTAAAGTTTTTACCTGGCAAGCTTCTCATTCGACAGTCGCTCAC
This sequence comes from Larimichthys crocea, assembly GCF_000972845.2. NCBI lineage: Eukaryota > Metazoa > Chordata > Actinopteri > Sciaenidae > Larimichthys > Larimichthys crocea. The sequence goes on from NC_040021.1 coordinate 3,845,442, forward strand.
GAACACAGAGCTCCTGCTCTCGTTCTGAGAGAAGAAACAAATAAATATTATTTTTGGAATTTGTAGCACTTATTTGTCATGCGACACCAACACCTTCCTTATTTGCACATACTTGAGATGCATGCATGCTGTATGTGTGGTGCTACAGAGTCAAGAACAAGTCACACAACATCAACAAACCTGTTGAACTGTTCTGTTTACCTGCAGAACATGTGCTGTGACAGTTAACGTTATACAACCAAAGATAAATACAAAGTTATTTACAGCTGAACAATGATTGACAAAATTTCATCAGCGGCTCTGAATGTTTTTCCAGGTCGTCACGCTGTCCCGTGAGCAGGCCACAGTGGGAGTATAAATAAAAGCCTTACGCTCCAGCCTCTCCTCGCGTTCCTTCAGCGCCTTCTCTCTGTCTCGCAGTGCCTGCTCCCGGAGTCTGAGCTCTGCGGCCGAGGGCGGCGTTGGCTCCGCGGGCTTGTGAAGGGGGCAGTCGGAGTCCGCCGACTTCCTGCGGAGTCGCGCCTGTGCCCTCCTCTGCTCCTCGGCGACAGCGTCAGCCAACAGGCTGCTCTGGATAATAGCCTCCACGGAGGGCCTCAGATAGTCCTGGCAACAGAGAAACAGATTAATAGAATAACGGTAGCACAATTAAGCTTTCTGACAAAGTGAGAGTGATGAATAGTTCATTTGTAACCTTCAAGTTGAGCATTCTGCTGAGCAAGGTGTTCAGCTCGTCAGAGTATCGGTACGGGATTCTTCGGTACTTCCCCTCTCTGATCTTCTCTGCCAGCTCTTTCTGGTTGTATGCAGTAAACGGAGGGCTGCATGGAAGAACGTCAGAGGCACAGTCAACAAACCGGCATGCTGGGGAGATCAGCTAAAGCAGAGGAGTTAGAAAACTTACGATAACGAACAGAGCTCATACAGCAAACATCCCAGTGACCAAATATCGGACTTCTCGTTGTAAGACATCCGGTTTATTTGTTCCTGAAAGAGATGTTGTAAATTAATTAGGTTAAAAACCACAGCAGGACCTCAACACAGCAGGACCGAACAACTCACCGGAGACATGTAGTAAGGTGTCCCCACAAAGGTCTTTGCAAAACTGGTGTCATGGTTCAGGATCCTCGCCAGGCCAAAGTCTCCGAGCTTCACGTTCTGTCTGATGTCGAGGAAGATGTTGGCTGGTTTCAGGTCTCGATGAAGAACCGTGGCCCTGCCATCACTGCGCCTGTGGCACTCCTTCAGGGCCAATGTGAGCTGTGCCATGACTCGCAGGACGAACTTCTCCTCTAAATAACGCCTGCCATGATTAAAAACAAACACACTCTTAATTCTGCAGCACTGATGTGAGGCGGAGAGACACACACGAGTCATTTCAACACAAAAAATCAGGCCGTCACCTTTCACTGATGCATCGGGTGATGAGACTGGACAGGTCCCCGCCCTCGCAGTGCTCCATGACGATGTACAGCGTGGCGTTGCCCCGGTCTATGATGCGGTCGTAGTACCGCACTATGTTCGGGTGCTTGAGCTCCCTCAGGAGGTTCACCTCCGACACCAACATCTGCTTCTCGCTCTCCGCCATGGTGCCGTAATCCAGCTCCTTCCACACGAGGATCTACGAGACAAAAGTGGCTTAAATAACGAGGACGAAGCTCAAAAATCTAAAATCAGTGATGTCAGTCACAACGGATGTAGTTTATAACTAGTCTTAAAGTCGGTTGCATAATATCTAAATGTTCATTAACAGTATCCACAGTGGGTCAAAGTTTATAACCACTAAAATATACTCAGTTTAGGTTATGAAGCTGGGCAAAGGCAGCAAATTGGACATGAAAGTGAGGTCAGCTCAGGTGTTTCCAATGGTACTAATTAAGGTTCAGTTCCATTTAGTGCAGCACACTCCCTAACATAAATTAGTATCATTGGAAACACCTGTGTTTACCTGAAAAAAGGTCAATTATCACATTAGGAGCAAAATAAAAGTGCTTAAATATGTATAATTAATGTGTGTCAATGCCTGTGTGAACACCTTAATTAAAAGAAGCTGCTATAATTTGATTAATTATCCAACTTTAATCAGCCTCACCTGTGCTGACAAGACTTTAGTGCTAAAAACATCAGCATACTGATACCTAAACACATCACAAAGTCACTGTATTGTTATTATTAACGCTCGGTGACGTAGTTCAGGGTTTAAACGTCACCTGGAGCTACCGTTGGTGTGACGTTTTATCCGGTAACGAACGGTTAACGTTACCTGGCGTTACAGGTGAGCAGATTAAACGCGTAAACATGAACGTTACTCACTTTCCCGTCAGATTTCCGCCTTATTTTCTGGCACTTTCCGTAAGAACCGGAGCCTATCGTGTACAGCACCTCGTAGTCCTCCACACGGGACGGCATCTTAACGGTAAGTTACGTGACTTAACGTTAGCTACTATAAACCGGCCGTTGCTAGGATACACTCGACGTTAGTTCAACATCAACTTTAACCCGGTGACTGCCCGAGTTAGTCTCTTCATTTACCGGCTCCGGTGATTTGTTACCGATGTAAACAAACCAAACGTTTCTTCGCCAGGTAACAAAACGAGGAAGCGTCCGCTGCTCGCTTTTTTTAAATTGGTGCCCAAATCCTCGATTGTGATTGGCCCGTTCTCGCCTCACGCTGGCTCCTGATTGGCTGAGAGAAGGATACAAGTTGTGAGGTTGCTAAGCGCCTCAAACCCCGCGAGAGTAGAGCGGGGCAGATGGGGTGACACGCGCACAACTCACCACGGGGTGGCGCCAAAAACACGCACCACCAATCAGAGCCACGCTTCGGTCACCATGGAAACCGTATATATAAAAATATTTTAAAAAATAAATAATAATAATAATAATTGTTATTATAATTGTTATTATTATTATCATTTAAGTTATTAAGTGAAGTAAAAAGTAATCTTAATAAAACTAGTAATAAGAATAATAATAATAATAATAATAATAATAATAATAATAATAGTCTTTTTATACTTTTATTTTTATTGTTTTCAAGATACGTCCACAAAGTGAATTAGTAAAATAATATATTAGTAATATAATAGTATATTTGTTAGCAAATTTTCTTCTTCTGTATATTTTTTTCTATTTTACTTGTATGAGATTTTGGGTTCTGACATTTATTTATTTATTTATTTTAATTTACTGTTAATTGTTCTGGTTTTAAGGTGCACTGAACATGAATATTGATTATTTTAGACCCCAGGACAAGAAAGTAGCTGCTGGTTAGGTAACAACCAACGAGGATAATAAACAATAAAACTGTGTCACTGACGAAAGACATAAATGTTTTAAATAGTCACATCACTCTTTGAAATCGCCCTTTAGGCACTGGTGACTGAGTTATGTTCAGAGATGGAGAACATTTTATTCCAGCTGAAGCGCAGAGAGTGAAAATTAATCAAGCGGATGTAAGAATAGCTCACTAAAAATATCCCCCCCCCAAAAAAAAGTTTTATGTCTGCTAAAAATCTTCTTCGACTGAGTCGTTGCGTACCCACTGACGAACAAACAGGAGCAGTAAACAAACTTTTCTGTGTCCACAGAGCAGTTTCCATGGACGTAAGACACAGAGGAGGCCGATGGAAACAGCAGGACCTCCTGAAGAGTCGCCATCAGTCACTGAGACCTTTCACTCTGCTTGTATTTCTGGATATGGCATAGATCATCATCATACACAGTCTGCTTTGACATTAAGATGTTCTGTTATTTATCACAGGCAGTTCATTTACATAAGGATCTTACAGATTTAGATCTGGTTATTTATATTTCTGACATTATTTAAAAGAGCAAAAAGCAGCACCAGGTATCAGTTTAAACGTGCACGACCAAAGCCTGACTGGCACATGACAGATCACAGATTATTTTTCTCATTACAAAGAGATGTTGACGTGTGACTCCCGCCTGATAAACACATCGGGGCGGCCTCTCTGCTGCTGCCAGCACCACACACACCGACACCAACCGCTCACACCACCCGAGCCCGATCCGGTCTGTCAGTCTGCCTCTGCAAAGGTCACTCCTACAAAGAGCTCGGAGGAGTTTGGACATGAGCCAGGAACAGTTGGGGTGGTGGTGGTGGAGCCGGAGCAGAAAACTGACAGCTAAATACAACAGAGACAGTCAGCTGGTTTCAGTCTTCTGGAGGATAACACAAACACAGATCACCTTTTCAGGTTATCACACTGATGAACAGTTAACATCACAGTGTCAGGAACAATCCCTGTGCCTGTAAAACATGTAAACATCATCACTCATACACAGTCTACACATATTTTATAGCATGCTTTGCACTATCTATAGATGTTATGTTATTGTTTACGCACACATACACTCCTAGATATATATGTATATATATATATTTATATGTATATATGTGCATAGTCAGGGGCACCGCCAGGAAAACCAAAAAATCAAATTGGGCCCTCTCTGCGCAGCTGCTGGTGCTTTGTACATGCATGCAAGTCTGCATACAGTCTGCAGTGCAGTTCACTATTTGATGCAAGATTAAAAGCCACCATAGAAATGTGCTAAAGGCAATTTTTTATTTAGCTTTTACTGCCCAAAACACGTAAAAACAAGAGATAATTCAGTATTTTTATTTGAAATGTATAAACTCAGTGATGATGGTTTAATAATTTATATTGGTGTTACCTTTTTTTGGGGTCCTGTCAGTCGTGGGTCCTTGGTATTGTCCCAACTTTTCCCCCCTATACGCGCCCCGTGCATAGTGTTTGCACTTACCTTGTCGAACTTGTTGTCCGTGTTTTAGCTGCAGTGTCTTTGAGTATTCAGAAAAACCCTTAAAATAAAATGCATTATTATTATATTAATTATACATATATCTGTGTACGTACATTGACAGTAAAGTAAAATTGGAGTCTTGCACGTTTCACATACCTGGATAATAAAGTGTTTCTGATTCTGATCTTTCTTTGCCGTTTCATTTCGGACCCCTAGATTGGTGTTAACCTAATAAAAGCTTAGCGTTTAGCTGATAATAGTCAGTATTAAAGGTCAAGGGTGTTGGATTTAGTTTAGCGTCTAGCTGGTGTTTTATTAATTTTTAAATAGTTGTAGGACGTTAGTAAATGAAATTTTATTATGAATGAATCTGATGATTATTTTGATTTATTCCACATTTATTTGTTTGTAAAAATCATAAAATACTGAGAGTGATACTTTGACAATGATTGTTTTGCTAACAAACAGTAAAATCCCAAAACGTATTGAAATAACTCGACTCAGCAGTCACTGGATAGTTACTTCACAGGCACTCGTACAATCCAACATAACAACTCTGCCAGGAACTTATGAAGAATAGTTTCAGTTTTTTGCTGACACAGTCACAGAATCTAATATTTAATATGATGCAGTCCAGTTTGACACTACTACAAACTACAACCTCAGTAATAAACATAACAGTTTGATTAAAACCTCAAAAACTTGAATTATGAGCTTTGTAAAAAGTTTCATTTATGGTAGAGTTTTCATTTGATCACACCGGAGTGTACTTGAAGTATTTTGTATAGCAAAATCTTAATTTTTAAATTAAACTGTCAGATAATGTAGCTCAGTTTAAAGCAAATCGTGTGGAGAAGGAAACGGCTAACCTGGCTCTGTCTTTAAATCTCACTAATTAAAAGTTATTATAATAATATCTTTTAATGTGAAAGTGTTGCTGTTTTATAAGAAGGGGTTACGTGGCGGACCATTTCTTGGCGAGGACAAGGAACTTCCTGGAGTCTCTGCGTTGCCAGGTAACAGCAGCCAAGAAATAGCCTGGCTGGCCACGCACACACACAGCAAACACACACACACACACAACACACACACACACACACCAACACACAAGCAACAGTTGTTTTAACACTTGTGTTTTTTTTGTACAGATTAAACAAACGAGATCTTCTGGGCTGATTAATTAATTAAAGTTGAGTTGTTTCATGTGATCTAACATCAGTGATGCTGCGACCAGCCGTCACCATCATCCTCCTCCCTGGTGACAGCAGGATGGGGGAGACTCGAGTGATGCCGGTGGCTGCTGCAGTGACATTCAGGCCCCGGCCCTCCTCCTCCTCCTCCTCCTCCTCCTCCTCCTCTCTCCACAGCTGGGTGTTTTAGTGCTTGCTGACTCAAGGGACGGTGTCACCACCACCACCACCACCGAGGCATTCACGAGGGAACAGGCATCAAAGCGTGACACTGAAGGACCTCTGGGGAGCGGTGTTCATTGCAGGTGGAACACCGAGGACACAGAAGTTCCTCTGGAGGCCGTGATGTGGGTGACCTTGGGACGAGGATTCTCCAAGCAGACCTCCACGCTGAGCTGAACAGCCACTGTGACTCCTGTCTGTTAGCCCTTTGGTATGTTGCTGAAGCTTCCTGCATATTTAATCCCATTTTCCAGTTCGATTCCTGACGTTTTCACCCCCTTTGGATCCCATTGGTTGCCTCAGGCATGTGGCTCTCCTGCAGACCCGACCCCTCCACGTATCACTCAGCTGCCGTGGAGATGTAACCGATGGCATTGGTGTCTACTTATCCAACTATTTAAAGCAGGAAGGAGGAATTCTTCCTAGCAGCTGATACATAGGACTTATCTTATGTTCAGCTTAGCAAAAGAAGTAGAAACAACCAATCAGCAACTCTAAAACAAAAGTGCAACAAGGAAACTATTTCTTGGCAAGGTTGGTTGCCCAGTCAAGCAACAAGCTCGTA
>NC_040021.1:3852216-3895545 GCF_000972845.2 Larimichthys crocea
CCTTACCAAACGTTTCACCAGTGAAGTGAGGCAGGAATTTTGGGCCCCATGACAAAAAAATATATCAAATTTGGCCCCCTCTGCACAGCTGTTGTCACCACATCTCTAGGACCTAACTATCCCATTAAAAGCTTTACATAACTCTAATTAAAGGCTTGCAACTGTTTAGTGTCTTGTAGTCCAATACTAGTACTAGCACAATATTTGTACATGCATGCAAGTCTGCATACAGTCTGCAGTGCAGTTCACTATTTGATGCGAGATTAAAAGCCACCATAGAAATGTGCTAAAGGCCATTTTTTATTTAGCTTTTACTGCCCAAAACACGTAAAAACTAAGAGATAATTAATTTCATTTTTATATTTGAAATATATATACTCAGTGATGATGGTTTAATAATTTTATATTGGTGTTCACCTGTTTTTTGGGGGCTCCTGTCAGTCGTGGGTCCTTGGTATTGTTCTAACTTTTCCCCCCTATACGGCGCCCCTGTGCATAGTGTTTGCACTTACCTTGTCGAACTTGTTGTCCGTGTTTTTAGCTGCAGTGTCTTTGAGTATTTAGAAAAACCCTTATAAATAAAATGCATTATTATTATTATTATTGATTACATATATCTGTGTACGTACATTGACAGTAAAGTAAAATTGGAGTCTTGCACGTGTTCACATACCTGGATAATAAAAGTGTTTCTGATTCTGATCTTTCTTTGCCGTTTCATTTCGGACCCCCTAGATTGGTGTTAACCTGAATAAAAGCTTAGCGTTTAGCTGATAATAGTCAGTATTAAAGGTCAAGTGTGTTGGATTTAGTTTAGCGTCTAGCTGTGTTTTATTAATTTTTAAATATGTTGTAGGACGTTAGTAAATGAAATCTTTTATTATGAATGAATCTGATGATTATTTTGATTTATTCCACATTTATTTGTTTGTAAAAATTCATAAAATACTGAGAGTGATACTTTGACAATGATTGTTTTGTCTAACAAACAGTAAAATCCTCAAAACGTATTGAAATAACTCGACTCAGCATGTCACTGGATAGTTACTTCATCAGGGTCACTCGTACAATCCAACATAACAACTCTGCCAGGAACTTTATGAAGATTATGTTTCAGTTTTTTGCTGACACAGTCACAGAGATCTAATATTTAATATGATGCAGTCCAGTTTGACACTACTACAAACTACAACCTCAGTAATAAACATAACAGTTTGATTAAAACCTCAAAAACTTGAAATTATGAGCTTTGTAAAAAGTTTCATTTATGGTAGAGTTTTCATGTTGGATCACACCGGAGTGTACTTGAAGTATTTTGTATAGCAAAATCTTAATTTTTAAATTAAACTGTCAGATAATTGTAGCTCAGTTTAAAGTCTAAAACGTGGTGGAGAAGGAAACGGCTAACCTGGCTCTGTCTTTAAATCTCACTAATTAAAAGTTATTATAATAATATCTTTTAATGTGAAAGTGTTGCTGTTTTATAAGAAGGGGTTACGTGGCGGACCATTTCTTGGCGAGGACAAGGAACTTCCTGGAGTCTCTGCTGGTTGCCAGGTAACAGCAGCCAAGAAATAGCCTGGCTGGCACACACACACACACACACACACACACACACACACACACACACCAATCAAACGAAAGCGAGATGTTGTTTAACACTTTGTGGTTTTTTGTACAGATTAAACAAACGAGATCTTCTGGGCTGATTAATTAAAGTTGAGTTGTTTCATGTGTTTCATCAGTGATGCTGCGACCAGCCGTCACTGTCATCCTCCTCCCTGGTGACAGCAGGATGGAGGAGACTCGAGTGATGCTGGTGGCTGCTGCAGTGACATTCAGGCCCCGGCCCTCCTCCTCCTCCTCCTCCTCCTCTCTCCACAGCTGGGTGTTTTAGTGCTTGCTGACTCAAGGGACGGTGTCACCACCACCAAGGCATTCACGAGGGAACAGGCATCAAAGCGTGACACTGAAGGACCTCTGGGGAGCGGTGTTCATTGCAGGTGGAACACCGAGGACACAGAAGTTCCTCTGGAGGCCGTGATGTGGGTGACCTTGGGACGAGGACGAGGATTCTCCAAGCAGACCTCCACGCTGAGCTGAACAGCCACCCCGGCTCCTGACTGTTAGCCCTTTGGTATGTTGCTGAAGCTTCCTGCATATTTAATCCCATTTTCCAGTTCGATTCCTGACGTTTTCACCCCCTTTGGATCCCATTGGTTGCCTCAGGCATGTGGCTCTCCTGCAGACCCGACCCCTCCACGTATCACTCTAGCTGCCGTGGAGATGTAACCGATGGCATTTGGTTTCTACTTATCCAACTATTTTAAAGCAGGAAGGAGGAATTCTTTCCTAGCAGCTGATACATAGGACTTATCTTATAGTTCAGCTTAGCATAAGAAGTAGAAACAACCAATCAGCAACTCTAAAACAAAAGTGCAACAAGGAAACTATTTCTTGGCAAGGTTGGTTGCCCAGTCAAGCAACAAGCTCGGTACCAAGCGGCAACCTCCGTGGCTGTGAAATGAAGCCGATGCAGAAGTGTTAAAAAACTGCAGTTCCTCAAACGTCCACTTGAGGCTGGCTCCAGAAGTGAGTCAGTCTCCATAAGTCCCCATGTTCAAAAGTCCAATAAACATGTTTACAGCCTGGTACAAAAAACAGTTTTGGTCTCTGTAGCTAATTTCCCCGTTCATGACAACTGTACTGAGGGTGAATTTATATACAACTCACCAGTTCACATTATATTAAGGCTTAAAGTTATGCAGGATTAAGAGCGTGGACGCTTTGATTGGCAGGTTGGTTCTGTCACAGATGACTTGTTTGAGCAACCAGGCGTCATTCGTCCGCCTGTAATCAACATCTTTAGGCAGAAGGTGGAAGAGGCTTCAAATCAGGCCTGTTACTTGTAATGGATTACTTTTTACTAAAGTAAGTAAAACAAACCCGTGCCTCGGTAAGCAGATCTACGCAGGCTCGAGCAGAGTTCACGGCTGAAATCAGAGCGCCGTAACACAAACCAGCGACTTTCAACAGCTGGTGACTGACACCACAGTTAAACAAAGGGCACGGAGCTGAGCAAACACAGGCTTTGGTTACCTGGAGACCATTTCCAGCCATCAACACAGTCAAGAAGGAAATTACATTTACATCAGAGAAGATAAACTAGAGGAGTGTCATTTAACATCATTCAAAAAGAGTTTCCATAAGATTTAGCCTGTAGTAATCTGACATTTAGAGAAAAATACTTATGTTCTTTCTTAACGGTTCCCCTGCAGGGCATATATATGTCATGAGAAATAATATGATCATATATAAAATCTAAATGATCGTAATAATTATATAGAATAATATATATCTATATCATATATATATACTATATATATATTATATATATATATATATATATATATATATGCACGCACATGTGTTTTACTTAAGTAAAAGTACTCTGTAACAAGTAAAAGTCCTTATTTATGAGTATTTTCTTATCTACCCTGTGTATCGTGAGCTGGCAGTCTTGTCATAAAATACTGAGAGTGATACTTTGACAATGATTGTTTTGTCCAACAAACAGTAAAATCCTCAAAACGTATTGAAATAACTCGACTCAGCATGTCACTGGATAGTTACTTCATCAGGTTCACTCGTACAATCCAACATAACAACTCTGCCATGAACTTTATGAAGCTTATGTTTCAGTTTTTTGCTGACACAGTCACAGAGATCTAATATTTAATATAATGCAGTCCAGTTTGACACTACTCCAAACTACAACCTCGGTAATAAACATAACAGTTTGATTACAACCTCGAAAACTTGAAATTATGAGCTTTGTAAAAAGTTTAATTTATGGTAGAGTTTTCATGTTGTATCACACCGGAGTGTACTTGAAGTATTTAGTATAGCAAAATCTTAATTTTTAAAGTAAAGTGTCAGATAATTGTAGCTCAGTTTAAAGCACAATAACGTGGTGGAGAAGACGTCCTCAGGTGAAGAACAGGTGCCTCAAATTTGCTGTTTTTTCCGCTTCACAATCTTCTCATGTATTTCTCTTAATAAAAAACAATAACTGTGATATCTAAAATATCAAACTAATCCTTTAAAAAAATCCATACATGTCTCATTATCTGTCAACACTTTTATAAAAACACGTTAAAAGACAAAGCATTACACTGTTGGGATCTTTATGATGTTTTATTCCAGCACAAGTCTTTTGTGTTGTAAAATGGCTGTGTAGCTAGGAATTAAAGGAGAAGTACAAAATGGAAAATTACAGACAGTTCTAGTATAATTTCTTTTAAATCCCTATTGTGTTTATTTCCTAAAACCACATCTAGGAAAACATTATTTCCCTGCCTTCTTTGGAAACATGGTCAGAAAATAAAAAATAAAATAAAAATAAAAAGTGAAAGGGTGACAAAACAAAAATAAGAAGAAAGACGAAACTTTTATTTCAAGTCACTCTCACGATGGAGGGGAATCTGAAAGGGCCGCTGGATGAATCAGCCGTTACCTATCCAGACAGGTAACCCCCTTTTTCTTTTTTTTGTTGCGTTTCACACAGTTTCTACCAGACAGAGAGAGAGAGAGGGGCAGTAAACTACAACAATGCACCTTTTTTTTGCCTCTTCCTCAAGAGTTTTCCTAATCAAAGCACATCACAGATGACAGACCTCAGTGAACCACAACAACCACGAGCTGCTGCGTCACTCGCAGAGGCCCTGCCAGAGTTTCCCTCGTCGCAGAAGAGTGCGATCCCTCCTGAAAGTTTGCTGTGAAACCATCATCACAACAAAAAAAACAACAAAACAAAACAAAAAAATACCACCTCGGATGTTTTTGTCGGGAGTGCGAGGAAGCAGATTTGAGAGCGCGGTCCACCGGGACATCAGGTAAGGCTTGATAGTCGAGGTTTTCCCCACTAGAAATCCTGATTTATTTAAAACGATGTACAAACTGTGACACTGGTCAGTAGCTGTAATGTCTCGAAGCACACACAAAAAACAAAAAACAAAAAAAATAAATAAAAAAATACAGGATAACACTGAGAAGTGAAGGGAAAATCCTTTGCTTTCGTCATTTTTTTTTTGTTTGTTTTTTTAAAAAAACATTCATGATATTTTTTTTTTTTTAAACTAAAATTCTCTGAAATTATCACGGACCAAAAGAGAGAGAGAGAGAGAGAGAGACGCTGCAGTCATTTCCAACAATGAAAACTCCTTCCTCAGCTTTGTTATGTACAAGATTTTTAAACATACCATGGACGTGAGGAGACGACGAGTTTTTATGCAATTTTAAAATTAAATAAAAAAAAAAAAAAAAATTGGAAAAAATTTTTTAATTTTTTTTTTTTTTTTTTTTTTTGAAATCCTCCTCGACCACTCGCGGGTGAAATCTGCCGCCGTGCTCTGACGTCACACAGAGCGACCACGACATGAATCGTATATATCAAAAAAATAAAAAAAAAAAAAAAAAAAAATGGGAGGAAGGGGGGAGGAGAAAAAAAAAAAAAAGACAACCACACACACTCACTTAGGCAGGTTATGCTGTAAATTTACAGTAATGACACCTATAGTTCTGTAAGCCAAAATCTCTATTTTAGAATGCTGAACATTAGGGTAGCTTTCTATAAAAAAAACAAAACAAAAATTTTTTCCTCCTCTCCGTGTCTTTTCCCCGCCCCGACAACACTAAGCATTATGGCTTAAATATTTGTAAAACTATGTAGTCCAATGAGAGAGAGAGAGGAGAGGGGGGTAAGAGTCTCTGGCTTCCTTCTCAGTCTGGCTCGCTGAGATGATCCTTCGTCTAAACTCTGTAGCTGCACATGGCTCCGTGTGCACATGTGGAAAGTGTGTTGGAGAGCAGAAATGTTTGAAGCTGATTTGTTTTTTAAAAAAAATGAGCACTACAGCACCGTCTCCGTCACAGAGAAGCGATCCTTCCAAAAAAAAAATAAAAATAAAAATAATAATCCAGCGCCGCGTCATAGCCGTCATCTCTGTTTTTTGGGCTTTCAGCGGGGCCGCCAGTGTAAACATGATCCCCCCCTTTTTTTAATTTCCCCTCAGTGAGCTCAGAATACTGCCTCGACAGACAGACAGACAGACAAGGGCGGAGGGAGAACAGAAAAGACAACAACAAATACAATTGTTGTGGAGATATGCGGGTTAAAGGAGGAGAGAACAAAAAAAAGGGAAATTAAAACATTGACAGCTACCACACTCAGGAATATTATGTTCCTGGGACAGGGAGCAGTTAGGGCAGTATGGATCCTTAGTGCAATGAAGGCCAGAGGAGCGGCCGCCTGCTGCACGGCCTCAGCGTTCATACCGCCGCTCGCTCGCTCGCTCTGGAAGGTGTGGCCAGCCGGGCTCAAAGAGAGGTCCAGTGGGCTTCATCAACTCTCGCCAGGAAGAAGAACAAGGGCAGATTTTGCTTCTAGTCACATATATTCACGCAGGCACGCGTCCATACGTACTTTATACTCTGTAAAACTACGACGGCTAAAGCCTAAAGGAGGAGAAGAGGGGAGGGGGAAGAGAGAGTCCGAGAGTCCAGAGCGTCTTCTGGACGAGTCCTGAGCCTCGTGTCGTCAACTTCCAGTAAAAAGTCATGTTACGTGTGAGCGTCTACGTGTATGAGGACGTGTAAACATCAAAAAAGGTGAGTCGTGACGAGTGCGAGAGATTATTCTGCTAGGCCGTTGGAGCGAGTGTGTGGTGTTAGGGTGGGGGTTAACTATGCCTGTGACCAGTTTCGTCTTCTACATCTGTAATCCGTGTACTTCCTATGCTTCCGTTTCCTGTTTCGAGTCTCTCTCCACTGTTGTAAATGTACATTCATCCATCGTAGAGGTGGGGGGGAGAAGGTGGAGGTGAAGGAGGAGCATGTATGACGCTGGGCCACACACCGACCGATCCTGAGGCTTTTTTCCAGTGGTCCGATTAAAAAGACTCTCGCCTCATCAGCGCACTCAGAATAAACAGCAGTAGAGGTACTGGAGGACGCTGTACCACACGAAGCCCGAGGCGAACGCCAACGACTGGATGACGCACAGCCGCACGGGGTCCAGGGTCATCTGCCGGGAAACCGCCGCCTTCTGTCCGTCTTCCAGAGGGAATGATCCTGTTGGAGTAAAGAGTCAGAATTAAAGATTCATCAAAGCAGGATAACACAAGGACGCGCGATTGCGCGCAAGAGTTAAAGTCGTCTTTCTTTAACTTGGTTTCAACGACTGAGGGAAAGTCGATTTCTCCTCCATAGAAAGTTTTATTCTTTGCGGTGCTTACATATAACATGGATTGTTTATTCTGGTAGAATGAGACACCGAGAAAAAACCAAGAAAAAGATCGCAGCTATGTGGAAACACCCTCAAGAAAACGGCGTTAAGATGACCAACCAAATTTCCATAACTGGTCATTTTTTTCAACATCTCTTGGCTCTGTTTTTTCGGAAAACAGCAAACAATATCAGGATTTCCATAGAAGTCATGACATCAAAAGGAGTGACAGGCTGGAAATGAAACTAATTCAGCGATTGGCTGAACTTTGGCACGTTGGCTCTGTGACGGGAAGATAACGCATGATTATTGTAGCTCATAAAGCCATTAAACATGATTAAAATGAAATAAAGGAGTTTGTAACATGAACAGTCTTTAATGCGTTACTTAAACATGATGTTTAGTTTGGATATTCACAGTCTTAGCCTCAGAGAAGTGCACATGGAAGCCTTACTTCAGCTGTATGACGTAAATGTTGACGTGTTTTAATATGGATAGTGTGATATATGTTTCAGTAATTTGATCTGAAATCCCTTTTCTGTTACGCCGACATGTTTCGAGCCTGTTCAGCGACGGATTAAACTGATGACCAGTGAGGGAGAAATAAAAAAAGGTCAACAGACGCGTGGACTAGAACACGAACGTCCCTCAAATGTTCCCACGTGTTGAGCGGATGTTGATGGTCTCCTAGCAACAACGGCCCTCAAATATCAGTCAACCGTTGCCATGGGATACGCCCACCCAGAGGGTTGAAGCTCGGACATCGTTTTCACGTTTCCAGAAAAGCTGCGGTGTCGTCATGACTTTTAACGAGGCGAGACGGACCTGTGTTGTAGAAGTGAGCCAGCAACTCTTCTTTCTCCACGAATCTCTGATACAGCCAGTCAGTCAGGGCCTCTGCCTCCATAGGAACCTCTTTTATCGGGTACATCCTGAAGGAAGAGAGAGAGAGAGAGAGACAGGCACAGACAGGGAGTCAGATGAAACACAAAACAGGATTACTGAAGTCTCGCTCAGCAGAAACTGTCCGCACTGATCCGTCGTGGAAGCTGCTGGAAGCGTGCAGAGCGGTTCTGTGTGTGTTTGCTCTAACTTCAGCCTTTTCATTAACTGGCTCGTCAGACAGTCAGAGAGGGAGACAGAAGTGCTGAGGGGAGGCCTGACAGGAGACAGACAAGTCGTGGAGCTGCACAAAATGGCTCGGTTAGAAGTGTGTGGGAAGAGAGAGAGAGTACAGAAAGCTCTGACAGCTCTGACAGCAAGCCGGAGAGAAGCAGCATCAATAACGTCTTGTTTTATGTTTCTTTCATGAGCCAATCAGACTTTATTCGTGTATCACTTTTCATACAAATAAGATGTTTTCCACACGGTAACAAGCTGAGGGAGCACCATCGCATCATCCTGGAAACACCGGAAATAAAACAGATAAATAAATCAAGATAATGAAATAAAAAATATATAAATAGAATAAAGAATAAAGTCTAAGAAATAAATCGACAGATAGACAAACAGTGAACCAGCAGAAATATCTGTGATGTCATGTGTTTATTTTGCATCCGGCACAAGTAATTACCCTGACGATGCTTTGTTTACACGGTATCCATGGTGATTCACCAGTCACATGACCACCAATGGGCTCAGACGCCGCCGGCTGATGAAGATAAGATGTGCCGGAGGCAGAGCGGAGTTATCCGACATGATTTCATCTCTTTAATCTCGCACGAGTCTGAACCTGCTGCTGTCTGTCTGTCTGTGTGTTCTTAAAAGTTAGAAACGATCCAAATATTCACTTTTATTGTCACAGACGAGGAAAGAAACAAAACAAATCCTGATGTTTGACACTCGAGCATCCGTGACGTTTCTTCTGATTCATCGATTAGAAACACGGTTAGTCTTTACCCCTCTTTGTCAAACGAAACATTTCCGGCTGGATTCTTTGTAATAAATCACAGATGAGGAAAAACACGGTGACTAACAACACGCTGCTTGACATTGTAAAAACAGTGGGTGGCTTATGAAAAAGGGTCACTTCTGTGAGCCCGATGATGAGGAATGCTGATGAAATGTTGTTCTTAGCCAGAAGGGGTCCCCAGTCAGCTGCACTCTCACACAGCCGGCTCCTGGTCACCTTCAAATAGAGGTTACAGTCTCCTCCCTCCAGACAAACATTTCCTCTGCACTCAACGTTTGCTCGATACTCTCCCCGTCCGTCCGGCCGGGCTAATGCCCACTGCTGGAGTACATTTGTGCCTACGAGGAGGCGGTATTGATTATTAAAGTGATCGATCGATGGATATTAAAAAGCAATCTGCGCTCCTGTGAGGAGGACGTCGAGCTGCAGACCGCAGACGTCTTTCCTCAGTCGGTGCTCACAAGATCCCTAATACTAATATCATGAAATCAGGACTCTTTATGAGGCTTTATTTGGATTATTAATGACAGAATGAATGATCAGTTAATCGCTCATGATGATACTTATCACTGTAGGCTGAATATTCTTTGGATTTCGGACACGATGATCTGATTTTTTCACATTCTTTAAGATGATTGTTGCGATTAATCGCAAAAATAATCTGCTAATCCGCCCGATGAATGAAAGGAATTGTTAGTTTCCACAGAAGCATTCATGTGGCCTTCCTGTGATAAATCAGGAGGGGTTGTTCATGATTTTAAACTTGTTTTAAATTGAAGGAACGAGCCCGAGCGGTCTGAAAGTGTAACGATATCTCGGATTCTGATTGATGTCGGTATGAAAAGCTGCCGTCAGAGAGGACATCAGCGCAGGAGGACACGTCAGAACCAGTCTCTGAGACAAAAAAAAACAGCTGATGATTCAACACACACATCTACAGACCCGTCTACTCATTATCCAGAGGTTCCCTGTGTGGGTGCTGCTCTGACCACTTTTACATCCCCCTAGCAGCATGAGGCTGAAGTTAGACTCGAACTAAAACCCCCCCGTGAGCCGCTCTGCCTGCCCAAAACTGGAGCTGAGCCGCCGCGGTTACCTGATAGGGCGGATCGGAGGTCGCGGCGAGACGCTCCTCGAAGCTTCTCCTCCTGTGTCTGCGGATATCAGGTGTCTGACCTTACTAACACTGATGCACTCTCAAAGCGGTAAGAGTTAAGATCGAGGCTGCGACACACACACACACGAGCACTCATTAATAGTAAGGCTGATGCGATAATTTGGGGACAGGAAGCAGCAATTAAAGCAAAGGATAAATCGAGGAAGTCACCACTGGAACAACAAAAGCTGTGTTTTCCTGTAGTCGTGCTGATAGGTGGTGATTTCTGCTTCTGGCTGCACTCGTAGCAACTAATGAGAGTCGTGTTTTCACAGCGATGACTGACAGCGCTGCTGCGGTTATTACATTTAAGCCAATTAATAATTAAAAGTCTGATTTGATGGAGAGCGATTCACACCTGCTCCAGGACCGGCACGGCCAAAGGCCTTCTTGTACTTCTTAAAATGTAATCTGATACCTGTGTAATCCCGGCAGAGGAGAATATGAGCCGGCTCGGGCCACTTATGGAAAGGTCTGAGCATTTAGGGGTAAAGCAGGTGGCAGCCAAGACGCTTTCCTGCAGCTGAAATATTCATGCAGAAATCAGGATCTTTCTTTTTTTTTTTTGGCGTCTGGGCTGCTGGAGGACAGCTGAGGTTGAGCAGGAGGGCGTTCACAGAGCGGATGAACACAATGTGCTTAGTTAGCACGCGGTATCTTCCCCCTTGTATCAGCTGCTTTCGCCGGTTTATCAGCGAGGTTATGTCTGCGGAATTAACCAGCACGCGAAAGGAGTTCGCTGGGTTCGTTTCCGTGCCCCGGAAACAACCCGACTCCACGTTTGAGCTGCTGCCAGTCTTTAGGGATGGATTCAGACGAGGGGTTACGAACAAACACACGTTCGAGGAGCTGGAAAACTTTGACACGTTTGACTGAAATGATTGAATGGGATTACAAAAATAGTCTAATTGCACCAATTTTCTATTCAGCTTCGATCCACTGCTATAAATATCGCGCTGAAAAGGCACAGCTGTTGATGTTTAGCTCTTCACGTTATGTATATTTTAGACGCAGCTCTCGTCACGTGGACTTTTTTCTGCACATAGTGTGGGGATAATTCTCCACGTTTAACTTGCTGTCGAGTTAAAAGATTTAAGAGTGCGGCTCATTAAAGAGTTTGTAATCGACAGATGAATCACTTCTCACGCGACAAAGCTTTCCTTTTCAAGCCCTGAAGGCACGAGTTGCTCACCAACGGCTGCGTGTTTGTCGTTCTATAGAGCTGATTTCTTTGCATGTTTTCCACCTCATGTTAGCCACGGGTGTAGATGCAGCCAAAATAATGTTTCCGAGAGCTAAAAATGGAACTTTTTTTTTATTAAACTACACTTGAGTAGTCATCGAAAGGACACTAAAAAAGTATGTAGGTCAAACCCGAGTAAGAAGATGAGAAAATAAAACAGCAGCTCTTCAAAGAGTCCCCTCAGATTTTTGTTAAACTACAGTTTGTCTAAAAGTTCAAGCAGTGGCCGACATCAATCGATGTGCCATCTGGCCAACAGCGAGGATGAGGACGCTAACGACACTCTTGTGAAAACTGGAAACCTTGCACTACGACTCAACGAATATTGTGCTAAGTGAGTATGGTTGTATTTGTATTTGCAGCGATGGTGGTGGTGGTGGTGGTGGCGGCGAGGAACTGGTGGCGACGTGTTTGGCACGGGGCCACAGCCGCACTCTCATTTCCACCCTAACCCACTTGGCACCGGCCCGCCTGTTAACCTGACACCTTGGCTCGCAGACGGACAGACAGCTGCCAGAGGGCTGCAGTTTCTGTCGATAACTCTAAACGTCAGACTTCTTTTTTTTTTTTACTGTGTCATGATCTGCACTGCATCCGATGCATGAGGCTCATCTTTAACCTGCGAGCGATGACGTATCAGTTTGGGCTTTTCAGGGACGTATAAAGCTCAGCGAACAGGTGAGGAATATTAGATTTTATTGTAGTAATCGAGGTTGTAAGTCAGAAGCTGATGATCGTCCATATTTACCGCCTCGTTTGAGCCGTTTAGCTTCTGTGTGGCTCTTATTTGTGAGATATTGTTTCCCCTTCTAACAAGACTGGGAAGCTAATTAAATTTGGGCCGTTGCTGGAAAAAAGTCCACTCAACGAGCCTCTTTGGAGAGTAGCCAGTCATTGTTAGGGGACTCCATACGGCCCTTAATCTCTCCAAGGCTGGTGAAATCCTGAGAAACAAAAGGAGGTACCAAGGGAGGCGTGCTCTCAGGCTGCAAAAAATGAATATTGAGATTAGCGAGTGGTCTCCTGTCTCCTTTCAGTTAAGATAACCGCCTTCGAGGTCTCCTCCCGTGGACAGAGGGTCAGTTTCACCAGCCGGAGCATCGATTAAACAAAGAGCGAGGACGTTTTTGTAGAATTTGTGCTAAACTGAATCAATAATAACGGAGGTTCTCCTTCCATGATTTTTTTAACCGCACACTCCACATGACTCTTAAGGGCCTCTTGCTTTGCAGAAGTGCTTATCTGCAATCAGAGAGGAGTTGAGTGACAGTAGGAGTCTGCGTTTTAATTGCTCCATTTAGTCTTTTAATCCGCTTCCTCTCTGGCTCAAGGCGGTGTGGTGTTGGAGGAAATGGTTTTGGGTGCAGAACAATGGACGTGACAGAATCTTCAGCTTTCAGCTGCAGACGTGGAAAAAGGAGGGCTCAAAGTTAAAAACTCCACAGAAGGATTTTTACTCTCGACACTTGGACATCCAAGCTGAATTCCTTAAGTGTAACACTAGATATTCCCGCGTCAGTGATCGCTGCTTAACAAACGCCGTACATACTTTTTACCGACTAACGCAATAGTGCCAGTGTCAACGAGCTGTCACGTTATAACTCTTGTCAGCCGATAGCAGCCTGAGCTTGTGCTTTGAATGAAGCAGGGTACATGGACAACATGTCCTGGATTCTGGACTCTGCCAGGACCGAGTACTCATCGAGGTTTCCAAGCGAACTCGTCATCAACTCCAGTTACTGACGCCATCAACAAGCTCAAAGAGGAAGTTTCAGAGGACGCCTTTCACAACAGGTGATATGCATTCGTCACCATTTATGATATTCGATGTTGAGCCGCGGTGTCGTACTATATCGCTCATGATCAATCATTTCTTCACGAACTCTCCGTGACACCGCGGAGCACAAAGAGGCAGCGAAGTGTTGCGTGACCTGCTGTAAGTCACAAGGACTGGACTCGGAGTCCATGAAAGTTGAGAAACAAAACTCCACAAAGTCCCTTTGTGTTCGTATTTAACTCTTGGTTAGTTTGTAGATCAGCAAACACTGGAATACGTCTGTTACACTGATCCCTGCTTTGATCTCGGTGTCTACGTGGCAGCAGAACACTTTGACCTCGTCGCTGTGACCATGTGTCTCTGACAGACTGTTGCTGCTGTGATTTGAAGACAGAGGTGGTGGTGGAGGAGCCGTGAACAGGTTAACAACAGGCGAGCATCGGGAGCGTCGACCTTTTATCAGTCGTGAGTAAAGGGCCCATAAAGCTGCTGTGGATACGAACTCTGCGGCCTGTCACACAGATGTCAGCACACCCTGCTGTTTTATGACGGCGCATGTTTGAGGTCAGCTCGACTGTTACGACGTGGGACGCTCCGCCCAAAGACAAACTGCACATGGGAACATGTGTTATCATTTGAATACAGGCCTATAAATACTCCTTATCTTTGCGTGGTACTAGTATTTACATGCTATGTTACTTTATGGCTGGACTCCACCAGATTACAGAGAGAAATGTCATCTTTACTCGACCTTTACCTGACTTTGAAGATTACTTTTTATATTCAACATATGATGATCGTCCTAAACTGGAGATTTTTAGTTTGAATCAGTTGTTTTGGTCTGAAATTGAGTCCTTAAAACTTGCATACATAAATAGTAGTAAGAGAAACAGCTGTTAAACTTGTCACTCTTCCCTGATTGTTGCAGTTTTAGGTTTACATGTTGCATATTCCTAAACCGGTGTGTTTAATCGCCTGGCTCCAGGTAATACTGCAGCGTAGAAAGGTTGTTCACATGGACAGTGGCTGACATGGAAATGTAGAATAGAGAATATGCATGACCATGTTTTCATTAGTGTATAATCTCCTGACAATAAGAGGGTCCTCGCTGCCTAATACCGATTCAACACGCTTCAATTTCAAGGTACGTGTTGATGCTAACCACCGATCAAACACCAGTGTTTTCTCTCACACAAATTTAAAACATCATTTACAGGCACGGTAACGTGAGGCCACAGCCTGAAGTGAAGGAAACATTACTGTGTTCTGTATTTAATCTTTTAAAAAGGTCAATATAAGTCAGATATGTCGACTGGTGGTGAATCTTCTCAGTGTAATCTAAGGAATACTCGAGCTACTACATCCACGTTGATGATACTAGTGCAGAAATGGTACACAAACCCATTTTTAAACAAGTTGGTTTAAACCACTGACAGTATAAATAGATGTTGTATCCATGACGTCACCCACAGGGTGGCCGCTCGAGGAATTACAGCCACGGAGGTTACCGCTTGATTTGAACTAAAAACAGGTTCGTGTATAGACTTAACACACGACAAAACAAAGTTTGAAGGCCTCGGTAACAGAACTTTTTAAACTTATACTTTAAATACACTTTGTTGATGCTTTGGAGCTTTAACTTAAGACTTTTACACGCAACTAGTACTACTTTCACTGTAAATACTTTATTCCCTCGGTTTCACGAGTGTTTACAAAGTTAAATTTAAGACTTTCACATAGAAAAACGTCTCGATGGGGAGATCCTCACTGACTGAGGTGAATATGGGTGGGGGGTTGCTCCTGTAATGGCTGATAAAGAAGAAGAAGCCTCCATACTCATTATCATAAGACACCGTCTCCATAATCAGAGGCACTCGTTACACTCACAGGTAAAACACGAGTGTGGGGTATTGATCCTGGGGAAGGTGTCGAGCGATCCTCTGTAAGAAGGAGGAGACGTAGCGTCCGATTTAGATCTTGTGACGACAGAGCTTGCATCGTTTTTGTTTTTTTTGTGCTTATAGAAAGAAAATATGCCTCAGATATCTTGGGAAAGCGGTGCGGCTGCAAGCTCGACAGTTCTGTGCGAGCGCCTCGTCTCGGAGAGAGAAAGCCAGGTGTGCAGCTCGAAAAGCGTCCGTGTGATGACCAGGCAGACTCAGACTCCATAAATCATGTCACCTTTCAGATATTTCCCCAAACAGAAACGCACACAGCAGCAAAAATAAAAAAAAAAAGGTGGAAAAGAGAAGGTGCATTTAAAAAGAAAAAAAAGATTTCAATGTATTTAACACCCACTGATGCCCCTCGCTTGGCCTCTGTACGCCCACCTAGCTCTCCCATCTGCCATTCACAGAGGGCTTATGATGCCGCAATCTGGAAGACTGAGATTATATGGGGAGAGGGCAAGAGACACAGTGAGGGAGGGTGAGGCTGAGGGGTGAGAGAGAGAGGGAGAGAGAGAGAGAGGGAGGTGGAAGGATTAAAAAAAAAAAGCGCTCAGCGTGGATTCATCCAGAATATTACTCAATTCTCAGCTGCCTGTTTTGAAGCCGAGGCTCAGGCGCAGTAGTAATCTATACAGCCCCTGTGAAAAGATAAAACTAGGAGGAGGACGGCGGGCCGTCATCAAGGTCAGTTCCCCGTTGAAGCAGCCGGATTCAGGGCGCCAACGCGACTGCAACGTGTGTGTGTGATCAAACGCACTCACGTCTTCTGTTAAAGCAGCTCGGACTCGAACGCAGCCGACGTGGAGCTAACAGCTGACGTGCATCAACGTTGAATTCCTGCGTGGGAGGGAAACCGGTCTGTTTGTAATCCAAAAAAATAAACTCCACGACCTCTGAAAGATAAACACAAAACGAGCTGATGCGGGTACGCGGGATTCTGCTCGTAGAAAAAAAAGATGCTTCGCTAAATGGGTGAAATCACTGATTTGCTGAGCTGAACAGACAGCCGGGGAAGCTCTCGTGCTGACGACCTCCAGTCTGCAGAGTCAACGCGCTGAATCACCGATACTGTCGGCTGACACTCGGCTGGTGTCACAGCCTTTTTTTTACGCTGCGTGTGTGAGGTCTGAGGAGTCTCGTGTGTGTTTTCTGACAACACCATTAATTTAAACAGTAAAACAACAAACTCAGGTGATCTAGAGGCACGACAGACAGACGGGGAATCCCTAATTTCTTCAGTGCACCAGAGAAAGCTTTTTTTTTTTTGCTTTTCATTCCCAGGTCAGTGTGGATATCAAAACTAGGGTAATTAGGGTACGTTCAGACAGGATCAGACGCTGCAGGAAAAACTTTTCTATTTGATTGTGTGTCCTATGTTTTGGCTGTAGTTGAGCCGGGTACAACTTTTGGAAAAACACGCAGCTCGACGTCAACGCTGGCGATCAGACCGGTCAAACCTCTACAGTCAGCCTGAAATCTGAGTCTCTGAAACTGAGACTATGTAAACTCTGATACCCTACCTGTTTATTTCACTTACACCGCTTCTAAATTTGAGTCTGACTGAGAAATTATGCTGCAAAACAGAGACGGGAAGAAGTTTAATTTGGTTCATGTCCGACAGTTTGAGACAGAGAGAGAAAGCGACGTAGACAGTGAATGAGAGTGAGCGAGCGGTCAGTTATTTTCTGCTGGTTTCACAGCAGCACCGATACACGACCCTGTGGCGATCCGCTGTATGAATGCAGCCTTACTTAATATCTGACTGCTGTTGGATCATCTCAACAGGGATAATGGTTTCCATTATTAGCATTATAATATTTAGCTGCAATAGTATCAGGCTAGTTTTTAAATTTTGGTTTGAGCCTCTGAAGGAATCACTATTTAAGGCTCCGTTTAAAATATCTAATTTATCGACCCAGGAACCCCAAATTGGTTCTTCATCAGGATTTTTTTGGCTCAATTCGCCCGTGAGCTGTATATTTAGGTAAAATGACCCATTTATAAAAATTACAGACTTCCCTGGAGAACTCAAAATCCTTGAAAGACCCTGTCTGAAGTTTACCAAGTTTCAGACTTTCAGATAAAGAAGGTAGCGTAGAATCCACCGAAACAACTCGAAGACACGGAAACCAACGGTCGAGAATCATCGTAACAGATTTATTTCGTCTCTGGAGCTTCAGCTCTCAAAATGAAGTCATAATATTCTTTTCATTTCATTATTTGTAGGACGACTCGAGGAAAAAAAACAAAACGCTGCTCTCACTGTAGAAATTGTTCTAAACTGACACAGCAGAAACATTGTCGGGGGGGTGGCACACTTGTCTGCATCACCGAAAAAAAGCTGCCACATTGCGAACTCCCCCGCAGTGTTCCCTTGATCAGCAGTCAGATTAATCCTCTTGTTGACTCCGCACCTGTACCAGCATGAGCCTAACCTCTGTACGATCGGTGTCGCGGCTGGAGCCGAGCGCCTGCACACTTGTAACGGGAACAGCCGAGCCTTTAAGGCTTTGGTCGGGTGGCTTCCTGTCCGTCCCCAGGCCGCAGAGGCTTGCTGACCAAGCGAGGGGAAGCTGATTGTGTCAATGGCTGATTAGAGAGTCCCCGAGGCGGGATGGGACGAGTGCATCCTCTGCCTGTCTAATTACAGAGTTAATGAGTCCTTAGCTTGAGTCCGTGTGGGCAGAGGAGGCTCCAGAGAGGGGCCGGCAAGCCAGTTGTCCATAAATCACCTTTTGTTTTGCCCTGCACCCAGAGGTGAAGGAGGTTGTTTGTGAGCGAAAGAAAGCATTCGAGGGTCAAGATGACTTCTACCTGGACAATGCACAGAGGGCCTCATTTATCTTGAACCAAATCTAATCCTGGCCCACCTTCATCGTATCCTCGAGTGGATGGATTAGAATCACAGGGGACCGTGGAGGGCACCGATGGCAAGACAATATGAAGGGGGCAAATGCATTAGCTTTGCATGAGAGCTGTGATATTCTTAGCCGCAGAATACAGGATGATGGATGTGTTTACTCTTTATTACGGCCTGCTTTTGTTTTTTTCCCCCCAAGTTGTCACATCAGAACTCAACACGTCCTTTGAAACCCGATAAAGGTTACGCCAAGATATTGCCGACTTCTTTTGTTTTTTTGTCGTGTACGATCGCACAAAAATACAGCACATTCACGCACTCGTTGTTAAAGTCGTTAAATCTGGTTTAGAACTATACAAACAAAACAAATCTGAACCTAGAAGTTATTCTCATTTTTGATTTATCTCTATGGATCACGTCCAATCCAATTTGTCCAATAGGCGACCTCTGAGGCTGGCTCCAGAAGTGAGTCAGTCTCCATAAGTCCCCATGTTCAAATGTCCAACTTCACAGCAGAAATAAACATGTTTACAGCCTGGTACAAAAAACAGTTTTGGTCTCTGTAGCTAATTTCCCCGTTCATGACAACTGTACTGAGGGTGAATTTATATACAACTCACCTGTTCACATTATAATAAGGCCTAAAGAAGCAGAGTTTACAGTATATGCACCATCAGACCTGAAGCTGATGTTAATATGTTGGGAAACGCACCAAGCTGAAGACATTACCTGATTTTTAGACTTCTGCAAAGAGCCACTCGGACTATAATCAACAAAGGAGAAGCGAGTAAACACGACGCCTCTATTAGACATTATCACGTGAACACACCTTGTGTTTATTTAAAGTGAGGTTGTGTCATCAGTGGAGAACAGTCCTCAAGGTTTTCCTCGATATGACTCACATGAATAATACAAAGTAAACTCCATTATAGAGCTGTGATGGGCTCCTCCTATCAAAGATACATGTTTGTTCTCTGGTTTTATTTTAATATGAATAAACGTTTCTGAAAGTACCAACACAAGGTTTAAAACGATACAAAACTACTGACGCGTTGGACTTATGTCATGATGTATTTTCATGTGAAGCATTTGCATGTTAGCTGCATGAGACATTTGCATAGTAAAAATGGTTCTGGCTCTCGTGTGAATGACAAACGACAGTTTTGAAATCCAAAACCTGAGACCGACATTTGTATGCTTACCTGTAGTGTACATGCGTGACTGTAGGAGGCCTGTAGCCAAAGATCCAGGTCTGGATGTCCATGGGTCTGGCTTTGGGGTACGCTATGGTCACATCTATAACCCACTGCAGGCCTTTACGTTTATTACCTGTCACGGAAGAAGCACAGATACACGGACTGGGTTAGGATGCGTTTGTTTGTCCGCAACCGACCAGACAAGACTGCAAGGACAGCGGCCTCGCAGCGTGTAGAGGTTCAGTCACGCTCTCATGTGTTGACGCCAGCACAGAGGCTCTCTACTTATCCAAGAACACTCTCTAACTACAAGGTGTTCCTGGAGAGTTTTTTTTTTCCAGCCAAATGAACCTTACCTGCCAAGATGACTGCTGGAGAAAACAGTCGTACCAGCTGAAGTCCTAACTTGACAGATTCTGGCTGACGACTGTTTTTATGAGTCACGGCGAAATAAATATTTTCACCTCAGTATCGCGTCTTTTGCCAAACGAAGAAAAAAAGAAATGAAGCGGACCTGTGATTTCTCACCCTCTGGTTTGTGGCGGGGTGAGACGGAGAGGAAGACAGGTGGAGAGAGAGAGAAGTGAGACAGGAAGGAGGAATGCGAAGGGTGACAGATGGGAGAGGGAATGCTAAACACTTGATAAAAACTATTTGTCAGCTGCGAGGGTGCATGTGTGCCGAGTATTTACGTGCATGATGCAGGGTCAGCTCTGTGCTCACCTGCGTGTAACTGCAAACGAGCTTAAAATATAACAAATAAACGGAGCTGCATGGAAAGGATGATGTATTTACTTTAAAGCTCCTGCAGGACCGACTCAGACGTCGCCTGTGTGTGAAGCACGCTGTGGCTTTTTCACGGCATGTGTATTATGTGACACTGTGGGGAGAAACGAACTGCCCAACGTCGCCCATAATTCTTTGCTTTTGACGGATGATACATGTTTGCCGGTGCAGCGTACGCTTGAACACACCCACGTCTGTTTTTGTACAGGAGGCAACAAGCTTAAAAACTGAGATCTGGGGAGGTCGTAGCGTAGTGGGTTAAGCGGCCGCCCCGTGTGTGGAGGCTATAGTCCTCGCTGCAGCTGGCCCCGGTTCGAATCCCGCATCGGACGGTTAATTTACTGCGTGTCACTCCCCCTCTCTCTGCCCCCTGCTTCCTGTCTAGCTTCAGCTGTACTATCAATAAAGGCATAAAAGGCCAAAAAGAAAATCATAAAAAAAAAAGAGATCTGACAGCAAACGTCTGAATTAACCAAACGCCGGAATGTTTCTTTGCTTAAGCCCAGTTCATTTGAGTCAGTCACAGTTGCTTCCTGTTCTCTCATGGTAACCAACAAAACACTTGAGATGGGCAACACGACATAAAGCTGAATGACACAGTGTAACTCCATCTGCCGTGATGTATTTTGCAATCTTGGCGATCAATGAGCAGAACAGTATTGGATTTTTTTGTCGGGTATTTCAATTTGAGATTCTTGTCTCATAATTTTACATGTTTTTTTTCTTTCGTTTCTTAATTGATTTCTCAGGAAATATATCATAGTACATAAACATCCCAATCCCAGTGATGCTAACAATATTTTAACCCTTGTAATGTCCTCCCGATTAGTCCTCTGGGGTCAACATGAGATATATATATAGTATAAATTGTCAATAAATTCTGTGCTGTGCCTCTACTTTGTTTTGGAAATTAGGGCCAATAGACCTTGTTTACATGGAAGTATACCCTGTTTTTAAGTTGACCCTCCTCTCGTCCTGCTCATTTATCCTGTTAAGAACTGTTGAGCTAACAGTGCATTGTCCTCTTTATAACTTTAACTCTTGTGGACTCTGTTTACTGAAAGTGCTGGTCTCCAGGCCCAGCGAGGAGCAGCAACAGGTCTGGACCTGGAGTCTGTGGGCTGTGGGGCATGAATGAGAAAGCTGGCGAGGAGCTGGCTCTGGAATAATGTTGACATTTCACTTAGTTTCCTCCTGGCAGAGTCAAACTTATTTGACGGCAAAGAAACAAAAAGCTTGGAGTCACCGAAATATGGATAAACTAACCTTTGGTCTACACCTCTGGGTTTGTTCTACATCATCTTTTTCTGCCAACACGTCTATTGAAACTCTGCATAGCTGTGCATGTGCACACAGAAAGACACCTCTGTTTACTTTAGCAGTACACTGATAAAGGAGGAACAAGGCGCAGGCTGCTCGCTCATTTATACCAATGTTACAGCGACTTGATAGGCATCCTTGGTATTGATGGGACTGGCTAACACCACATCTATCCCTATGTGGATAATTGGATACAGATCTCTGTCCAAGTGTGCTGAAAGGCAGCCATCGCCTCCCCCTGAGTGGCCGGCCAAAGACCAGGGCCTTGAGCCAAGGTATTGCCGGTGCCCTATACGCTGTGACAAACTACACCGTAATAACAGCAGCCGTGGTGATTTAAAATGACATCAGAGAGGGCCCCCGCCCTCCTGCAAACTGTTAGAGGGAGGAAATACACTGGCAGATATCTGGCTCTCCATCAGGCCACTCTGCAGGCCAATTACGACACTTGAAAGCCCACACCTGTCCGCCCCGCTGGGTACAAACAGCCTCTGATTGGTCGTCGCCATCGAATACATTTACCTTCGGGTCACATGGAACAGAAAATGACTCACAGCGGTGAACTTTGCTTATCCGCCAACTGGAAGTACTGTTTTACAACGCGTCAACCTTATCGCTGCCCGCTGCAAACAGAGTCTTTCTGCAGGGCTGACGACTGACTGGTGACCCATGTGCTGTGTATCCGCGCTGAGCTGAGTGTGTGTTTAGCCGGGTTGACGTTGCGTGGCTGATACACACACACACATTTACATCAAATCCTATTTTCTCCAAGTGGCCCATTTGTCTCTGAGTGAGTCAGCAAGCTCTGGGCACCTCTGCAGAGCATCAGGGAGGGTCAGAGAGAGACAGTGCTGTGTCTTTGATCAACCACACACACACACACAGCACAGAGGATAGAGAGGGACATAGCGCTCTTCTCGATGTGTGTGTGTGTGTGTGTGTGTTTTCCCTTGCCCTAGGTTTTAATGCCATTAGCTAGATTCAAGTAGGAAGGACAAGCTTTACTGCAGCAACCAGCTTCCCCTCCTCCAGAGCTGCTAGGACAGAGGAAAGGACACAGGGAGATAAAGACAGAACTGGGATGTGAACTGAAACTACAGCACGTAAACAAAACCTCTGGTGTCATCAGTGTTGAGATGGTTAAAGACGAACGAAGCCACGCTCGCCAATTAAGAGATCCTCCCCTCCTTCGGTTTGACGGGCCGTCCTGCAGAGCGATGAACTGACGGGCATCTTGGCGTTTAGTGCTGAGCACAGAGCTGTGTTAGCAAAGAGAAGCTAAACTTCTCAATAACGCTGTGGGCCCCCCCTCCGAGTCTCTCCGAATTACTATTAACACAGCACACACGCTCTTTAAAATGGATTTTGAACGGACGCCAGGAGAGTCCGCTGGGTAAACTGTGTGCGCACCGGGCACGGGGGACTCGTTGCATCTGTGGGTTTATGGCCGTTTTTTAATGCTGTGCTTTCAGGTTTGCAGAGTTATCTGGAAAATTTTACTTTTTTTTTTTTTTAACACTCTTCAGATTAAAGTGGATACTAGCCACTCTGATCCAGGCAGCATTAAAAACAATACGAGTTGACTCTCGTTGGAGTTTGTTTGGAGTCATTTTAGCCAAGATATTGCATCTCGGATTGATAACAGAAGTATAAAGAAGGGACGTGCATTTTTGCAAAAATTTTCACTGGTAATCTGCAAAAAATGCTAATAAAAAATGGCATAAAACGGAAGCTCAAAGACAAAGTGTGGTGGGAAAAAAACAGATGTTTCTCCCGATGGAAAAGGAGGAAAGACCTTTCTCAGAAAGTTTTAAGACAGGTCTTTTCTTTTGTAAAATATTTTTACGTGTCCAAAAAAGAAAATTTGCCTCTTAACCATTGTTAATTGCAGAGTTATCTCCCATTGGCTGTATTTAGGGCTGGTCTCTAGACAGAAAAATGACTCTCCCGCAGAGAACCACTGGGGTTTCAAGGACCTTGATGCAATTTCTGGTTCCTCTGTGCATATCACCGCCCTCTCCCTCCTCCTCTCCTCTGCTGGTAATCTTTACCAGCAGGACTCCCAACACAGAGGGATTCAGAGGTCGATGCTTCGGTTTTTAAGTATGCTCCATCCCTGGACTTCTAACCAACCCAAGAGCACATTTGAAATCGAGACCGACAGTACACAGTGAAGCAGGAGAGGCAGTGAAGTTAAGGAAGAGGAAAAAATTCTGTTTGAGAATCTGAAATGTGTGTTCAGTAAGTCAGAAGGCCCGATTCAAAATACTTAAAGTCTGTGTTAAGGCAATTCAGAGATTTCTTTCAAAATACATTAAATGTTGGAAAATAGTTGCTGAAAACACGTGAAAAGACTCTGAACCTCTAACTCCACATTTTAAGTAATATATCGTTCAAACTGTTTTCACCAGGATTTTGTGGGCGGTCCTTAAAGGGTGGCTCGATGACACGCTGAGGCCACCCTGAGCTACAGAGATAGAGATGAACTCATCTCAGCTCAGAGTGTTTCAAAGTTAGTCGTGTCATTTTCTGAACTCATCTGACACGTTTCAGTCGCTTCAAAATTGCTGCTTCACTGCTCCCATGAGTGACTAACTCAGAACACGTATTTGTTCTTACTTTACACGGACTTTAAGATTTCAAATTAATGGCTGTCAATCATATAAAAGTAGCTTGTTCCTGTTTAATTTGAACTCACAGCGAGGAGAGTGCCAGTTCAGAGCAGTTTGAAAATGTAATGCGACCCAGGGAGGCTCATGTATGTACGATTTCAGGATCGAAGGATTAAAATAAAATACTTAAAATGATAACTATACTATTTATATTAATTTAAAAGTGATTAAAGTTATTTATAACTTTTTAAAAGCCTAAAATTGAGTTGTGCGCCATTCCTTAATGAATTTTCTACTTCCTCCTCTCCGACCAAAGCACAGAATGACCAATAAACATGCTTAATATACAATCGGAAGCTCAATATAAACTAAATGAGTAACTTTTATTGTTAAAAATGGGTGGAAACTACTCGAGTTTAAACCTGCACTGCAGAAACAACCCCAAGTCTTTAGGTGGTGACATGCAGTATGTTAGAACCAGGTAACGTTGCTCGGGCCATCCATTTTTAATGTTTTAAAAAGCTCTCTGTGTAAGAAAGTGATATCTCACAAAGAGGAGAACAGAGCACGGTTTCAGGTACGTAAGGTACGAATGTTAATGGCCTTTTTCCTCCCGACATTCAAGGAACTACTTGCATTGATTCATAAGCGCTGAGATCTACGATCGTCTGGGCACCACAGACAAACAGAAGACTGTCACAGAGAAAAGTTTCTTTTTTTTTGGTTACCTGTCTGGTTCGGGGTCCCGGTGTCGCTGCCCACGCTGCCATTTTCCTGCTGGGCTGAGAGGGTTTTCAGAATAACGTGGGTGGCCCCGAGACGAGGCAACGTGACGTGGGTCAGGTGGGGGAGGGAGTGCTTCTTGGCAAACAACTGGCTGGTTTCCCGTCGCTTGCGAAGGAAGCCGCCCTCCGGGAACAGCACTATCCACTTCCTGTCGCGGCTGTGGTAGTATTTGTCTAGGTGATCTTTCAGGTAGATCAGCTGCTTGTCTCTGTGAGCTTTACCCTGTATGAGGAAAAGGAAACAACGCACAGCATTGTAGTTTAATGTGTCATTTACAGACCATCAGCACCTTGAAAACCTGAAAACCAGGTGAGTTTAAGTATCTCAAACAGCTTCTTTATCTGCCCTAAAGAAGGCTGAGTGCTAAATGTTCTAACTAGTTCAGATGGATGTTTCTTTTGTCTGAAAACACACCAAGTTAGACTGTGCAGTAATACCGTGGAGCACTCAGAGCAGCAATAATGGCACGACTGAAATGGATGCAAAACACGATGGCCTTGACAACATTAAGAGCATTAGCAGTGACGGGACGAGGAGGAGCGGGATTGATTTTTAGTTAGGCCCGGTCAAAAAAAAAAAAAAAAAACCCCAAAAAACATTTGAAATGCATTAGCATTGCCGGGGCCCGACTCATGCATGTGTCATGTGAGCACAAGATGTCATTTTTTTAACCGGTGAGGAATTAATCTCCAAAATCTCTGATTCACACACAGAGAGGGAGACATCACAAACCTATACATGACCTTGAGACGGTTGCCGTGGCTACAAGAGCCACATGCACCCCACACTCACCATCAGGCGACAGACATGAGTAACTCTCCTGCTTTATTATTTTTGCATTTGGACTCAATCATCAGATTGTTTATCCACAGCTGAAGGCCGCTTCTCTCCGTGAGCAACAAACTAATACATCAGTCCTGTAATACATCCTGCAGTCATTATCTTCAATTTAATGTGGAAACTTTAACTTATGATCGAGGATGGTGGATATAATAAGAATACAAATAAATATAAGAAACATCTGTCAGTTTAAAAAGGAACACAAGGCCTGAACGTGATGTTGAATTAACACCTACAACCTTCACTGTTGTGTTAGACTGCATTATTTCAGCGAGGTGTACCCAAGAAACTGATGTAAACAAACAGAC
The DNA here is from genome assembly GCF_000972845.2 of Larimichthys crocea. Lineage (NCBI taxonomy): Eukaryota > Metazoa > Chordata > Actinopteri > Sciaenidae > Larimichthys > Larimichthys crocea. Next base: position 3,878,247 of record NC_040021.1, read on the forward strand.
AAGCTGCACAGTGTACATACATGAGGTCACATGAGGAGTTATAGTGAACATTCAAAACATTTAAAAACAGAAAGGTGCTCAGTGTTCTCAGGTAATGTTAGATACTGCTTGTAAATCTAAAATCTGCATTTTATACTGCCTCAGAATGAATTATGATTAAGTGATCTGCAGCAAATGCTACAAAAAGAATGCAAACCTTTTGTTTCTATACCACAAATCATGTTTAGAAGTGTGCTTAATGTGTAAAAATTAAGAATATTATGCCTCATTTCCCCATATGACTGGATTTTGTCTAATTAGATGTCCATAAAACTTTGCCAGTGATTGTGATTTGTGCAACATTTGAGTGGATTCAGAATATTAAACAACATTTTACTGAATTAAAAACATAAAATACTGTTTAGAGGTATTCCTTTAAAGGGTCTGAAGGTGGAGAACACTGCTCAGGAGAAAAGTTAAAGAAAGCCCTGCGCCACGAGTAACTGTGCAACTGCCATCAAAGCTCGCTGTGCTGTGCTGTGCTGTGCATAACGATGTTTAGAGACGTGTCTGCCAGGACTGAGTGGACGGCAGATGCTTGGGAGGCTGGGGCAGATGCTTGCTGTGCCGTGTGGATGTGTGAAGCATTTCTGGGGGAAGGATGTCAAGAATGCACACACAAGAATGCCAGAGGGGAATCTCACACACACACACACACACACACACACACACACACACACACACACACACACACACACACACACACACACACACAGATAGATAGATAGAGGGAGGGAGGGGACGGCAGGAATGGCTCAGCCTTCTTGGGTCTTCCACATGGCAGCCTGTCGGGCAGTTAGCAGGCTCGGGGGGTGCTTCACCCTCGGCACAGTGCCTGATGTCAAACTCCACGGTAAAGCATTTCCGTGACCTAAAAAAAAAAATGTAATTCCATTTTGCTGTGGTGCTTGGCCGTGTCCCGTCACATCGTGGTGATATTTTTCTAATCTTTGTCCAGTCGGTGCCAGCAAGCCTCACCGAGAAGAACGATCAGCTCATTACCGACATCGGAAGTATAAAAAACGGATAGATTATGACACTGATGCTTGTGCAGCTGCATGATATCAAGTTTATTTGATTCATTCAAGTTTTAAATGACGACAAAGTGCCGCAGATGATAAGCTGGCTGCATTAGCTGCCTTGTATCACAAAGCGTGGCATAAATAGTTTTGCTATATGCGCACTCAAGGTGCCCCGGACTTGTCCTGAATTTAGCGGTGGGAGAAAAAGAAACAAAACAGACAAACAACAACTCCTGCGCACTGCACGGCTCTCGGTTCGTCGCCGAAATATCGTCTCCAGTTGTGAAAGAGGTGAGGTGCCGACGAGCCACGAGAAGCACAGACGGGGGGAGCAGATGAAGCATCGTGCGGACGTTTCTGGTCACGAATGTCTTTACTCTGTTCAAAGACCTGCTTCTGACAGTCCATGGCCGTGTGTTACGCAACCTTCTTACAGAATATGATGCAGGCAGGACTTAAAATAAATGACGCTGACAGACAGAAACGACATATCTTTTTACTTTCTTCCGATGATACCGATTTACGACGAGTCAGCAGTGACTCACCGTTCCCCGTCTGGAATTTACCTCTCGAGCTTGCCTGATATTCCAGGAATTCCCTGACCAATAGCAGCCCTGTAAAAAAAAAAAGAAAAAGGCTCCATGTGTCAGGTCAGGCTGCTCCGTTTCCAGCTGCCCCCACAAAAAAAAAAAGGGTCAGTCTGATCCAGCGGGGCCGAGCGAGCCCTCCCACACACAACTCACTGTCCAGAAGCGTTATCTTTCTCGGAGGACGCCATGGCCGTAGGAAAACACGCGCTGATGTATCTGCTGTCCAGCTGAGACGAGCAGATGGGGAGCGACTGCACTTTTGCAGGGCAGCAGTTAGCCGGAGGAGGGTTGAGGGAGAGTTGTGTTATGGCCTGAAGGTCTGTGATAATCCTAAGACCTCCAGTGAAAAAAAAGTGTTGACATGTTGTCATGCCTCTGCGACAACTGTTGATTTAGCCTTGAAGCTAATTTAGCAACTTAAACAGAAAAAAAAAACCCAACACGCTGGCAGGAAATATGTGCACAGTGCTAAAATGTTTGACGCCAGCTGTGGATGTCTTACCTGTCTGATGAAGAAGTCCCCGTGGATCAGAGACACGAGGCCAAAGTTGGTGTATTTGAACACATGGTCCATCAACCACATCATTTTTCGTACCACCTGATGAATGAAGGAGAAACACGATGAATAAAAAAATCTGCAACAAACCGAGCCGGCGTGATTTTGGCGATCCCCAAACTGACGCAGACCACCCCCGCTCCACCCACCACCACCACCACCACCTCTCGAGCCGCTTTCCAACCCTCGTGACCTGCGCCGATGCAGCTTTGGCTTACTGTCCTTTCGGTGCTAAGAGGATAAACTGGGCCAGGGATGCAGTTATTGAGGCGGATCATCATGTCATCGTGTTTGTGCCTGTGTAGCTCGGCAGCTCCGGTGCAGCCCGTAAAAACAACAACAACAACAACAACAACAACAGGCCCCCACCGTGCCGGAAATTCACAGCCAATCTTCAGGATGATTTGTTCAGGGTGGCGTTGAGGTTGTCAAACGATCGATTCTTTAAGTGGAAGCGACAAACTTGACTTTTAGTCACTTCTCTCTCTGATGTTTTTTATTTTCAGACCCACTCGTGCTGCGGACGACTAACACGAGTCGTTTCTTTCTGATGTAAAGCTGCTTAATAACAAAGCGAAGGGGGCCACGTGTCGATCTTGGAAATTAAAACAAGCAGCTGAGCTTCTGCTACAAAGTGACTGACGCTACAGACGCGGGACGACGTGTTTGAGCTGCTGCAGTCTCGGGCCTCACGTCACGTCACGTGTCAAACTAAGGCGGATCGTTTTCAACCTTTTCTCCGCCACACAAGACTTCAAAAATGATTCTCAGCCTTCCCTGCTCAGATTACCTCAGTAATACCCAATTTTGAATGTCAACAGATCCAATTACATAATACAGAATCTGTATTTACAATACCCATCAAAAAACATGAAATCTTTGCCACATAATTCCATGTTTTCGATGTCTTCAGTGTATAAAGTAACAAATATAACAACCTTTACATGAGAAGCTGCGTCCACGTTTATCAGCTCTGCAGCCTTCATAGGTGTACGTGTCATTTGGAGTGAACAGAGTGTGTCTGTGTGTGTTTGGACATGTTTCGCTCCCTCCTCTGTTGAAAATGACCGGTGTGAAAGAATGCAAAGCAGCTGCCGCTCCAATCTTTTCACATCTGTTGCCGGCTCCCTCAGAAAGACTCCGCCGACTTCCCGAAACTGGCGTTTTTGTCATTTGAATGCGGCGAACCGCAGCACTGCTTTGCACCGTCACTATGGTTCTCTGCAGGGTTCAGACGTGGAGCTGAAGCACTTCGACCTTTGACAAACATCCCTAAAACAAACACTTAACTCTTAAGCTGCAAGCGCTTCTACAACAACTCCTTATTTGCAGCGATAAACACACAGACGTGCTCAGACAGCATCCTGTTCCACACACAGCGGGATGATGTGACCGCCCGCTCGCTCCACCTGAACTTAAAACAACGAGGCAGCACACTCCTCTGTCCGTTCTTACCGTGCCCTTATCTTGCAGGCACATCATGAGGGTGCACACGTCTCCTGTGGACTGGTGGTTGACGATGACCATGGCTTCTTCTTCAGAGATGGGCCGTACGTCGTCGCCCCACTCCGTTACTGCGGAGGAAACACAAACACACTGTGGTGAAACAACCAGACGGATGAATCTTTCTTTTTGGTGGCTGAAATATGTTTTTGTTGGCGCCCGCATTGTTTAGCTTCCATGCTCAGTACCTCATACAACCCTCTGACAACATCTGAAGATATTATGCTGAGTAACAAACACACAGTGGGACTAAAACACACTCATCTCCCAGTTTAAGGCGACAAGTTTGCCTTAAACACCGTGGAATGTCAGTTAGGTGGTGGTTCATTATGTCAACATAATTAAAGTGAGGTAAACCATCTCTGGTTACACACACACACTCGCACTGAAATCCAATTTGTCTAAGAGTGAATGTTACATCATTTATAACTGACTGGCTGTCGGTTTGTTTCTAAATCCACAAGTGTCCTGACACTCCCCGACTACAAACAAGCTGCCACCTGTCTGATCTGCATATCCTCCATCAGACAGCGAGAGTTTGTTTCCATGCAAACGTTTACACTCGGCCGTCGAACGAGCCTCAGACCACCTCCAGAGATGATTACAAAGCGGAAAGTTCACATTCAAAACTTCGTTTTTGAAAAAGAATAAAACTGTATTGCATGAATCTGTGTTGAAAGGGAGCGGCAGCATCTTTTGGCTGTTTTGAAACGACAAAAGGAGAAGCGAGTTTCCTCAGCGGAGAAATTAGTTTCACTATTAACCACTCAGACCAGAGCAGAGGAAACGGTCAACAACAAAAAAAAAGGGTTTGGTCATTTCATTATGCAGTGCCAGACTTTCAAATCCTCGTCTGATCATCTGAACTTCTGACCGCACGCTGAGCTGAGAGAAATTCAGGAGGTGTGTGTGACATTAAAAACAAGACGCACTGATACCGCAGAATGAATATTTTAAGTCAGAAGTGTCTGACTTCTTTCTGTGAATTGTACAGCTTTCTAGTAACTACTCCTCCCAGCCAAACGTAACACACACCATGACATCAACTTTAAAACTGACTCCTTATCTCATCCCCCTATCCGTTAACCTTCTGTGATCACGTTGCGTCCTGGTCATGCCTCTTTGCACTTCACGACATAAGAGAAATCAGGCTTTTACCTGACTCGACCAAACTGCTGACACAGGCATCTCATGACTCCTGCAGCCTCCCAGCCTGCACAGTGAAAGCCTTTCAGATGATCAGCTACCTGTAGCAGCCTGCATTCATTTCAAATCACTAATACATGCCTACAAAGTAGTCTCCAGTATACATATACGGTATCCTCCTGGCTCTGCCACCTGTACCCTCAGGGCAACCCAAACTTTTCTTGTCTGTTATCTCTTGAACGTCTTACCAGTTCCTCTCTACCTGAAGACCTCCAGCTCTTCAGAGAGGACACGATAAATCTACGCCCCCTCTACAACTGTCACTTGATTCCACGCGAGTATTTGGATGAAAGCGTCAGCTGGACGACTAAATGTAAATACACAAGCTCTCATTTCATTATCGGTTTACCGAGTCACACAAGCGCAGACGTAAATGTCGTGAACTTTCTTTCAGGATAGAAAATATGAGCAGAATCATTATTCCTGCTTACTGTCAAAAGACGCTGCACTTATTTCTTTTTTTAGGTGACGTTAAACTATTTTTAGAGAAGAACACGGCAGGTACTCTGCAAAGATTACAGTCTCGATGTCCTCCGTTTAAGAAATCATCAGGCTTTGTGTCAACATCGGCAGACGTGTTAACGCGGGAGCTCCGCGCCTGAAATAACGAGCAGCGTGTCTAACATCCTGCTACAACGAGACGTCGGGTTTATTTGCATGTCTGTGATCCATAAATAATGCGTCCATGAGAACAGAACGAGAGCTGTGTTTGCCGTCAAAGTGATGAAAATAATACAAAGCGAAATATGAGCTACAGTTCTTTGGGCCACGTACAGACGCATCAAACAGGGTGCACTGCACATATGTGCACCGAGGTCTCGTCTACCCACAGTGTCATTTTGATTATGATCTGACACACTCTTGTGGAAAATACTCAGGTCTACAAAATGAAGACGAACAAGCGATGCAAACACAGAATCAATGATTTTGTCAGCTGTTGTTTCTTGGTGTCAATCCAAGCTTCTGATCTCGTGTCCACGGCGAGTGTAGGGAAGCACGTTTTGGCCTCGTGATGATGAGGCCACAACAAACGAAAACACGAAACAGGATGTGGAAGGGTTATGTCATTTTGTAACCGGTCGAGTGCCTGGCTCCAGATCAAGGCGTGTTGGCATTGTGACAAAATAAAAAAAGCATGTCGCTGACATTAAATCACGCCAGAACGCCACAAACCTCGTTTGTAATTCAAGAAGGAAATGTAGCCTGATGGTAGAATTACAGACACTCAACGGCAACCAGGGGAAAGCATTGGCAGGTAGCGTTACATCCGAACTAGACCGGTCTCAAACTCCTCACAGTTGAAGGGAATAAGTAAAGCCACGGGTTGTTTGATTTACAATTTGAGCCACGTCAAAAAAATAAAAATTAAAACCCAGTCGTCTGCATTTCAGGCCTCCCAGCCTGCACTGTGAAACCCTTCCAGATGATCCAGAACACGGTGCCGATCAACCCAAAAGTGCACGCTTGCCTATAAAAGTGTTCTCCGGTTCTGCAGCCACTTCCACCGATGAACGACGCCCGGCTCTGCCACCCGTACGCTCAGGACAATCCAAAGCTTTCCTCTGTTGGTGGAACGTCCTACCTTTACAAAAACCCAGCTCTTCAGAGAGGATCTCCTCTCCAACACTACCAACAACTCAACATGCTGAATCTGCTATTTATCGCTGCACTAACGCGTCCTTGTCGCATTGTACCTTGATTATTTCCCCGTCAGCTAAATGACTAAATGTAACTGATTCAAAGCACTACCTGCGAGTGTCCGTGTCTTCTATTATCGGTGTGATACAACGTCCTGAATCAGCACTTTAAATAAACAAACGTTTACAACGTTAATACTGAAGTTCATCAATGTTAAATCAAAGTTCATCATATTAAATCTATCACCACTCAGTGCGTCTTTCAAGCTTCCAACCAGACAATGACCGGCGTCTCTCCAACAGCCCTCTGTTCCCTCATTTACATCGCCAGCTCATCGACTAACCATTCACCTGCGTGTGATTGTTGACGGCGAGCTGCAAACAAAAGGAAGGAAGCGAGGCTGCGAGACGACAATAGCCCTCCCGGAGAACACATGAGCTTCCTTAGCAATTTAAACGCGGCTTCAGCAGCTCGGGATATTAACGGCGGAGAGTTAAGCCGGGCTTTGCAGTTGTTGACTGGGGGAGTCCCTGCCGTGCTGGGCGGGTCTGAGCAGCTCCACTTCTGTGTGATGCAAATGCTGCATCAGCGAGGCCCTTAAAGGGTGTAAAGCTTCGTCTCTGTGGGGGGAGTTAATGTTAGGATTACTGGATGAAGCGCAAACTGTTTTAATATTTAATTAAGCAGGAACACTCACGCCTCTTCTCAACTTAACTTGTATCAGTCATGCAGAGAAAAAAATAAAAAAAGGCCTCAAAAGAACAGAATGCAATGCAGCTAATGTGTCAGCTCAGTTAAGAGGGGGAACCCTCTCACCTTTTCTACAATATAAAATCTCGTTTTCTTGCTCTTACTACTGCTGCTGCTGCTGTCTTTGTACACAAAAGCACCAAGGTCATGCACACACTCTGGGAAATGAAGGGAGTCACTACACAAAAGCAGCAGCAGCCTTGGTTCATTGACACATAACGTCTGGAGTGGAAAAGGGATGGCTGAGTAGTAGTAGTCGAGTCGGGGTGGGCAGGAGGTCAAATGAAGGCTGAAGGTGACGGGTTCATCTCCAAAATGGACTAAAAGAACTCGTGGTGTGATATTAAAGTGACAGAGGGTCTGTCGGGGCGGCAGACGACACAGCTGGGATGCCAAAAAGTCAAAGAACAATCCATTTGACAGTGGAGCTGTGATCGCTTCGTATTATGGTCGTGTTTACGGCAATATTTTCTGACATTTGGGTGCATACACACAACAAACATGGAGGGGAGTACGTGACATACACAGGCATGCAAGAAGTAAATAGACACCTTCATTCAAACTCTAATTAAAGGTATCTATTTACTTCTTGCACGTCTGCGTGGAACACGCTTGTACCTCAAAGAAGGGTCGGTCCTATCGCATGAACGCCAGAACAAAAAGAATCATGACGAACAGTACCGACGAGACTCGACGTTGTTCGAGGCTTTAACCCGCCACGTACCACATCGAAAAGAATCATGAAGACGGACCGGATCACTTGTCTGAGTATACATGCCGTTCAGAGAATCGGATAAACGGCCGGAGCATGGCTGACTCCGTTGTAGCTCTCTCAAGAAAGAGCCACCTCCGGTTGACCTCTACTTATCAGCAACAACAAACTATCTGACGGCATTCAAACATAGATGGCCTACGAGGAGATGGACGATGCTACAGCAGCGTAGTATACACGGCGTTAAAATGCCGACTATGAATGAATCATCTAGGTGTACGTACATCGGACTAAGGTGTTCACAAGCATTTTAAATCTCCAAACTATGTCTGATACGATCAGAAATTCAAATCTTTTGCTGCATGTGAACGTACTGAGTGTGTGACGTTCCTTTTCCATGTGGTCATTCTATTGAAATGTATTTAAATGAGATAAGACAAAACTTCACAGAGATACTTTTACTTCCCAAAAGGGGAAATTTGACTGAGGCAACAGCCACAATCAGAAAAGACGTGTTAAATATTGCACATGCCTGGTGAGATAAAAGATATAAATACAGACAGACAAACATTCATTCATTCAGGAAAAAGTGCTCTATCGGGATATGAGATTTGATAAGACTGCTTGTATAGTATTATCATCATATTTTAATGATAAGTTGAGTTTTTCTTCACACGTCCCCTCTTGAATGACCAACTGAGCCATTTGACTCTAAGATTCCTGAAATAAAGCAGCTAAAATCTGATCAGTTTCAGCGATGTATCAGGTACAGTCAGACTTTTAAAAAGGTAAAAACAGTGTAATTAGATCTCAGTCTACAGTTAAGATCTGATGTCACAACCTCTGGGTAGAAAAAGCGCTTTAAGCAACCTGTGGAGATTAACCATTTCTGCATGACTCACAGTGAAAAAGGCCTGACGTGAGAGTTTCCAATGACAAAAACTGCAAGCCTGAAATTCAGCCCACTGTACAGCGCCTGCTGCTCGCTGCTGCTCGGCATGTTCAAAATTAGATTTGGTCATGTAATGCTGATTCATTCAGCGGTTCATTAGCAGATAATGGCATGAACAATAATAATTGCAAATATTTAATGCAGGAAGTTCCCTGTTGTTTCTTGTATTGTATTACAGTCACTGATAGACCTTTGAGCTCATGATTGCTGATTGCTCCCTCCACCTTCGTTAATGCACTTTGTAACATCATCTGAGCTCGAGGTTAAAGAAAGTGTTACAAAGTTGTCGGCGGGTTCAATTTAAGCCTTTGTTTCACCTCCTGTCCTTCGAAGAGTAAGATTCGAGCCCCTTGAGTACAAGAATTGAGGAAAATGACACATCTGTGACACCTGACGGGGTTGTAGGTTCCCTGAAGGCAATGTCATTTCACAAGGAGCACGCCTTCACGCTCGCCGAAGTCCCGGTTGTTGCGCGAGATGAGCGCAAACGATCTCACAGAGATGGGTCATCTGTCAGATAGAATACATTAGGGAAATTGTCTTTGAGAGATGACACAGTTAGCGCGGCAGGATGACATGCCGTGCTGCAGGCCGCGCCGTCTAATCCGCGATCGGTGGTCAGCTAAACGGCGTACGGCTGACCTTGCCGCCCGTCTACACTTCTGTCGTCCTCTCTAGAGCGCCAACTCCTTCTGTCTGTACCAGAGTCGCAAAAATATAAGACCTGACCACGGTACAAAGCTCAATTGATAGTTAAAGCTTTCTGGTTACTGGGTCAACTGGATGAAGAGCAACGATTCTTCGACGTTCTGTAATCTGCCACGTTCGCCCTTTTTTTTTTTTGGACACTGGCAGCCAAAATTCAAATAAACTTCAGTTACGAGGGAGCTCAGAGTTTAGAAAAAGTAGCCAGGAACACAGTCTGTAGTGATCATAATAATCGCCAAAATTCATAAAGGGCATGAACGTCAACACCCAACTACATGACGATCCATCCAACAGCTGTCGAGACGTCTCATGGTGGCACCAGAGGAATCACCAAAATGATTAGGATTATCCTCTGGGGAGCCGTGAATAATGTTGCAAAGGGGTGGAAACTTTCCATGAGAAGTTAAGCTTGGGAATTTTGGAAATATTCCAAATCGGAAACTCCATGAGAGTGGGGTTAATTTAAAACAAGCTGTATCGTATCCAAACATAAACAAACATTCTTTTTATCCTTCAGCGATTCAGTGCAATTTGGAAATTCCCAGTTTATTCCCATAAATTCCTGTTAATTCCCATGGAAAGTTTTCCAAAATTTGCAACCCTAGCTGTGAATGTCTGCAGATCCATCCAGCGGTTGTTCAGATCTCTCAGAATATCAATATCGACCTTTAAAACTCCAGCATTGGTCAGGTCATGAAGATGATTCAATGCAGGCTAGACCGAGCGAGAAACGAGGCCAACGTCGAAGTGCCAAAAAATTGCGGTTGTTTGGTGAAGGTCGTCCGATTGCAACGGCCAGAGCCACCACACTTTAAGCTTCACAACGGCTCTTTTAAAAACATGTGGGTGGTGTCACAGAGACTACGTCTTATTTATTTTTTCTTCTCATTAATTGCCTTTAATTTCTTGCTCTCATTAGAAATTAAAAGCTCATTTGAGCCCATTTGTTGCTTCTAAAAAAGTGTGGCGTCCCACACATTAACATTAAAATATGGATTTATCACGTAATGTGTTGTTCATCCACATCCGAGACCTGAGGGAATGAAACATCAGCCTCTGCTTATGCCAACATGTTTCATGCCATCGTGCTCTCAGCCGACCCCGGCTTGACTTCACACGACTGCATGAGCACATTAAAAAGCACAAATAGTTCCCTAAATAAAAACATCCATCATGCAGAAAGACTGTTGGAAAAACAAGTCAAACAGACATCGAACGCACGGCGGACTTCATTCGAGGTCAACATACTGTAAAGAGTCATAAAGGTGTTAACAGTCTCTTTGAAGCAGGTGCAGCAGAGAGAATTCAGGACAGTCGGGGTGGTGTCAATCAAGATGATCTGCGCACGCCCACACAGTCCACAGAATAAGTCCAATCAGCCAAGTGACTGATAACACTTGTGTGGGTGCACCGTGGCAGTACGCAGGCTTTAACCGAACAAAGTTTGTCAGCTTCAAAGTGAAATGATCCACGATGAATTTGCTCCGCACGTCTGAAATATGATCGTCCCCTGTACTAAAACATTTACAGCAACGTAGAGATACGAGTTATGTAAACACACACATTTGTGACAAGCTGTTCTCTGCTGCAACGATGAGTCGACCGGCAGTAAATTACAGTTAATTGTTTTCAGGCAAAGATGCTCGTTTGTCATGTAAGATATTAAAGTGAGCAAGTCAACAAGTGGAATCATCCTTAAATAATGAGCAAACAACAAACCAATATTTATATATTAATTAAAGCTATAAAAAAAAAAAAGAAGCAAGTGACTAAACACTTAAAAAAAACTATTCAGATATTTGTTAATTCTCCACCTTATTTTAATCTTTACTCACATAATACATCAAGAAAACTGAGGGAACATAAGTAAGTGTCGTGTTTTTAGCTGAAGGTTTTAAATCATCAGAAAAACTGTGAAAAATGTCCATCGGAATATTCTTTAGCAAGCAGCGACATCAAAAGGTGTAACCTCAAAATATTTGATTTAAAAAAGCAGAAAATGTTGCTTGAAAAATGATTCAAATGATTAATTAAACCCTAGAAGACTAATTATCTATCAACCGGATGACAAAAACATGACGTCACCCATCATCAATGAACGAATGAAGCCTGGACCAAAAACTGTTTTTTGTACCAGGCTGTAAACATGTTTATTTCTGCATTTTAACATGGGGACTTATGGAGACTGACTTGTTCTGGAGCCAGCCTCAAGTGGCCGTTTAAGGACCTGCAGTTTTTTGGCACTTCCACATTGGTTTCACTTCACAGCCACGGAGGTTGTCGCTTGGCGTGCTCTGGATGATGTTATATAATCTTGTAAACGATGACGTGAATAACGAGGTGACAGATTATAAATACGATCAAAGACTCACAACTCAAATCTGGGGGAACAATGTCCGCGATCTGACTTGTCATCATCTCTGATCTCGTCGCAGGTCGAGCCGACTGGCCCGCCCGCTCGTGCAGCATGCAATGAAATCTTAATCCCGTTGGCTTTAGTGCACCTGTTCGTGCCCACTGTTGTGTGTGTGTGTGTCACTCTGATCACACCTCATACACTTGCGTGCCGCTTTTGTCAACAACGGGGCAAAAAAAGGGGGTCAGGTCAACTGACAATGCGAGTTACTACATCACAGCAACGCCATTAAACGTGCCGTAAGACTGCTTCCTGTGACTTCCGGAGGTCACCTGTGTGCATTTGACACGTGTCAAATGTTCCAAAATAATCCTGCAGAGTGGGCTTCGTCATTTGTTGCACCGGTGACGCGGCACTTCTGCTGAATGTTTGCGTTGCGTGCTCGTACGCTGAAAAGGCGGCGCATCAGCAGAACACGAAAACAGTATCCTGATTAAAAATATCATGGAGATCTTTTTTGGAGTCGGTCCATCACACCGTGGATTCTTGATGTCACAGCATATTCCTGCTCTTGAAATGTGAGCCTCGCCGATCACACAGTATAGTAGTATCTGGTGCCATTAGCTTATATAATGAAAACACACTGGGAGAGGGTTTATGGTGCACTGCTAGGTGACAGCAGTATTCACACACACATCGCTCTGACCTATGAGCCAGAGTTGTCATAACTGCAGAACAATGAAGACTGAAACCTCCGTGACCAGCGTTTCTGGAGCTACCGCACGTCAGTAAGCTGTACGAACGTGCTTAATTACTTCTCACGAGTTAACCGGCTCGCAGGGCGCCTGAACCGTCTTTCATCTGATCGAATACGGCAGCCTGTCTTTGATATAATACAGAGGAAATCAACATCTACAGAGCCAGAGTCTGATCTTGTGTCTTTTGTGCGGCTTCTTCAACACCACCGTGTATCTAATTAGGCGCCGGTCCTCCTGTAGAGAGGCCCGGCAATTACGTGAGTTTCAAGGCGAGAGTTCGAGGAACATCTAACGACATGCGCTTGAGAAATAACGGAGCGCGTTCACCTCTTACTTACTGATTCAAACTAAGCCCTCTGAGATTTCACCCCTAAAACCAGTGGTGGTTAATTTTTCCCAACAAATCATAATGCGTCTTTGTGGCAGTATAATACACACAAAGCACCATTGTTCTGCTTCTCCGGTGGAGGTGATGCAACATCCTTCATTTCGGATCTGCAGTGTGTCAAGCTGTGAATGACTATCCCTCGTTTTTCGCTGACACACATCAGGCACTTCTTGAGTGTGAGTGCAGACTGAACAAAATGACAGCAGGAAACCTGAATGGAGTTGCATATTTGTCTCCGTGCGTGTCGTGAATGAAAGCGTACGTGCAGGAATGTTTGGAACTCGGACTTGCTGATATTTGTCGACTACGAGTCGCACGGTTAGGTCGTGTTCGTTAGAAAAGACTTGGAAAGAAAGAAAATGTGTCGCAAGTGCGACCTTGGACAAATAAAACCTGGAGCATCTAAACTGTATGTGTTGACCGCGTTTAAAGGTCATCGACACCGGGCAGGAAACTCGAGGTCACGCTGCCTCGTGGGGCAAAAGAAACAGGGTTGATTGACCCGTCCTCGTGTGCGGGGGAAAACAACACCGCTGCTCCTGAACGCTGACCCCGCCACCAAAACTGTTTATCTAATGGTACATTTCCATTTTATTTTGTAACGTGGCCAATAACTGGCAAGTCATCCTTCTGAGCTGACCCATATGTGCCAAGCAACAATACTAAAGATTGAACACTTGGCATGCTCGTGCCGAAGTATACAAATAAAATGGAGGGTACTCCAAAGTCCACTCCTCCTCCTCCTCTTCCTCTTCCAAGATAGTTTTAAGGCTCCGCCGTTCAGCTATCTTTGTTTTCATCTCTGTCACGTGAATTCAGCTGCACTGAAGTGACGTTTAACGTGATTACGTGGCCCTGTGGACACGCCGTCACATGACTACTCGAGCTCGAGGTCGCTTTTGCTCGGATCTGGCTTGTGTCAGGATCAGCAGCACAAGAGTAGGTTCATACTATAATATAATAAAATCAGATGTGGCACGCGTGTTTAACTACAACCTACAGTATGGACAAGTGTATAAACTTCATATAAGAAGCGTCAGACTACAAAGTCACCGTTCACGTGACCCGTATGGTACGTCACTTCCAGACTCCGTCAGTCAAGGTGTGTGACACGCACTGCTTGACGCCAGGCCAGGTGTTCTATATATAAGCTTTGCATTATTAAGCGACGCGCAGTGTTGCTTCTCCCGTGTTTACCACTTATCAGTTTGTAAGCATTTTGCTGGCAGCTTTGTGCAACTAAACACCGCTGACCGTGTGAATCCCTTCAAGACATTCGACCATGCAGCCTGAGAGGAGCCGGCAAACGCTCGTACGTGCCGCTGTCCTGCCAACGTGTGTGTCGGACGCGCGCGTGTTGGCTGCAACAACTCCTGCAGGTGCAATCACCTGTTAACTGACTCGTATTTTTTTTAAGTTCCCATCGCCTCCTGCATGATACCGTGGAGGCCTTAAACCAGCTCCTTCAGCTACAGACTGTAAGAAGGAGCTCCTTCATTCCAACAGCTGTCAGACTCTTTAACACCGGCGCGACTTCACGAGTTTCTCATGCATGAGTCACTTCTTATACACCTTGTGTATACTGTAACGGGTGAAGTCTATCTTGGCGTGTTTATACAGTCAGGTGAACACACTGGTGTCCATCTTCACACACACAGGTCAATAGACGTCAGTCTAGCCTCTTGAATGTTTACGTTAAAGGTGCAAACGCTCAGAAAATAGTCCAACAAAGCTGTACTTCCACAAAGATTCCTCTAACCATCGGGACAGGGAAAATGTCCTACAATTAATAAAATAATGTTTACACACGTTGTGTACACTAAGCAAAGACATACAGTGTGTTGTTTGATTGTTAAACAACCTTCAGGGCTCTTCCAGCGCTGTCAGATGCATTTTCAGTGCAGCACGATCATCTGTGTGACTTTAAAGTCAAATAAACGAAGCACAAACTGGGCCTAAGGAGCAACTACGGTTCCCCGGCGGAGCTCAGCATGCAACTTTGCATGGATCAAACCATGCATGTGTGTGTGTGTGTGAATCCCAAACCATCTTACCTGTGTAACCTGCGATCCAGCCCCAGGAAGACACCATGGCCAGCAACCATTTGAACATGACTCCTTCGACGTGCCAGAAAGCAGAGCTGTCCCATATTCTCAGCGGCTGCAGGAGCAGCAGGTACAGGCAGTAGGACGGGATGGCTACACAGTTGTTGATGAACATGAAGACGAAACGGAGCACAGCCTTGAGCAGAACCCAGCCCAGTTTGCCGGCCCCGTCCAAGAGCTGTGCCATCCTGATACACACCGGTCTGCAAAAACAAGGAGACAAGAGCAGCAGCAGCAGTTTAGCACAGCTCGACTCGGCTTGGCTTTTGTTTGAGCAAAAGATAAAGACGAGTCATGTGTGCACACATCATTATAGTAAACAAACCTACACACACACACACACACACACACACAAAAACAACCCGGTTTGCAGCGTGCACACTCCGGAAACAAGAGGAGTGGGTTTGCCGCTAACCGCTTCCAAAGGGTGAGGCTTGGTTTCTCTCAAAGAAAAAGAGGCTATTTTCTGACTTATCCAGCTTAAACATGGAGGTATTTATTATGATTATAGTGTGAGTTATCCTGCTGTGTAGCTGGCTTTGGCCTCAATATTTAAATACGTGCTAAAGAAAAAGGACCAAGACGTGCTAACCTAAACTAGCAGGCTGAGTTAGCATAACGGGGAGGGGGGGGGTAAGCAGATATTACATTTTTAAAAAATAAATATAAAATAAAGATAGCTAGGAAAGGTTTGAGTATTTTATGAGACAATTAAGTGAGCAGAGAAGCTGCTGCAAAGCGCAAATATCCGTGTGTGTGTGTGTGTTTCATCCAGAATATAGCCCCGACCCTGCCCGCCTTGCTTCCCCCGGATAAAGTGCGTTAGCTGCGGGGTTAACTCACCCTGATTATCGCTGAAGCATCCAGGAAAAAAAAAAAAAAAAAAAAAGATATAGCGGGTTATAAATTGTGTCACGTGTAGCTTGGACCTCTCTCTCTCTTTCTTTTTCTCTCTCTCTCTCTCCACCCCCCACCGACCAAAAAAAAAAACAAAACAAAAAACGGTTAAGTTAGCATTTTAATGCTAGTTGACACACGGTGTCTTTATCAAATCCTCCGGGGGGCTGTGGCGTGGAAGTGTCCGATAATGTGACGACAAACCCGGCGCGATAGAACGGCAGTTGCACCCATTTAGCTTATCCAAGGAGGAGAAGAAGAAGGAGGAGGAGGGAGGAGGTGGTGGAGGAGGAGGAGGTAAATCCCGGTTCGTCGCTTCTTCTTCGGCTGGTGCTAACTAGCACTTAGGCAAACTTGAGCTCCATCTCAGTCAGACACGCCGGGATAAATCCACCGATGCATCATCATCATCATCATCATCATCGTCAGGTTTAGCTTTAAGCTGCCGCAGCTGAGCTCTCCATTTATAGCGAATATCACCAGAGAGAGACACGGAGAGACACAGAGAGAGAGGCGGTTCGAGGCCCGGGCCCGGCGGACTAACGGCCGACCGTTAGAGACAAGACGACACCGTCAGACTGTTTAAAAAAACAAAACAAAAACACAACGAGCAGCAGCAGCGATGATTTTTGTTGTTTTTGTTTTGTTTCTATGCCGCCAGGATCCCGTTATCTTCCTCCAGACCGGATTCACACCGCCAACCGTCAAAGTGCTCGAGAGAGACACACCGGACGCGACTCCCTTCTTGTTGCGCCTTCAAAATAAAAGATTCAGTTGTTAGATTTAGAGGCACATACACACACAAAAATAACACACATTTATACAAAACAAATGCCACCAGCCACTTTTACAGACTCTAAAAAAAAAACTTTGCACAATGTAGTGCAAGAATCAGAATCAGAAATACTTTATTAATCCCTGCAGGGAACTTGTTTTTGCAAATATTTTGGCTTAACTGTGGTATGATTAGGGTTACCCATAATAGATAAAGAGGCGCCAGCAATATAGGCATGTTTATGGCAGCTGATTTGGGGCTCTTTTTATGGCTATATTTTGGAAGTCCACAATTTGTTTTGGGTGAATTTTGGCTCCCTTTTGGTATGATTTTGGCTTTCCTAA
>NC_040021.1:3895555-3908934 GCF_000972845.2 Larimichthys crocea
TTTGGGCCATTTATGGCCCAGGCATCCACCATAACCTTGCCAAAATGACAAGCGCATTTGGGTCAAAGCGAGCCAAAGATTTTTGCTATCTGGGTAAACGGTAAGTGAGATAGTAAGTGATGGCAAGAAAACAAAACTTTAACAATATACACCCTCGATATCCTATTTTAACACTATATACACACTAACGGGGCGCCGCCAGGAATTTGGGCCCCATGACAAAAAAAAACAAATCAATTGGGCCCCCTCTGCGCAGCTGTTGTCCCCACTCTCTAGGACCTAACTATCCCATAAAGCTTTAACATAACTTATTGAAAGCTTGCAACTGTGTTTGTGTTTGTGATTTTGTGGTGTACATGCTAATTGCATACTATGTGCGAAAACCCTTTTTTTTTACAGTATCAATGTATTTTTATTGTAAAATTTCAAAATGGAAAATTCTCTTAAAATTAATGAAACATTTAAAAAAAAAGAAAAGTGAATGAACTTAAAGATATATAAATTTGCAATCATAATAATTAAACTCTCCTCTCAAAACAATGAAAACAGCAGATTTTTAACTTAGTTGCACATATTAATGTCAACAATATTTTTTAGGGCCCTGTCAGTCGTGTCTGTTCTGGGCTTCTGTAGAAACACTGTGTTTCAACACTGAAGAGGACCTGCCCCCACTGTAGATATAAAGGATGAAAAGATTTTATTTTCAGGTGATTATACATACATGAAAACATAGTTATGAATTTTATTTCACACGTCTGCCTTTTCTAGATAAAAGGCCCCAAATCTTACACACTAATTGATTATTAATGCTGACTCCCTTACTTATTTACAAATAGCCTTTGAAAAATGACAGTGTGTGCATGTTTGGAGACATAAATAAGAAAAAAGGAACAGATTATAATCTAAAATGCAGAATAGCTAATGACAAAGTGCCCGATGCTTTTATTTTGAAAACACACAATGTGGGTGAATGATCATCTGAAGAAAGTCATCCTTCTACTTACATTTTTCTATAAAAACACATTTAAAGTGATTTAATGTACATATCCAGTAAAAAAAAAAAAAAAAAAAAAAACTTTTATTTTGAAAACCAGTGCGGAACGCCCCGTTTTGTTTCTCCTCACTTGACGCTCTCGGTGTTCACCTGCGCCAGTTGGAGCTCGTGAAGTGCGCACCTCCCTTTGATGTCAAGAGTGCTGATCGCGTGAACAAGAAACTGCTTTTTATTTTATTTATTTATTTTTTCTTCCCCAAATGTTTTGACTTCATCTTAAATCATCTACATCCGGTCTGCAAGTTTTATCAGATTACATCATCAGTATGTGTGTCACCTTAAAAAAAAAAAAAAGGATGCATCTGATTTAATTTGCATCATTATTAAAACATGTTAATTAAGATAATCTAGAGTAGAGTGTCATGAATGTTGTGCAGAATAAACACATGTATGATAAATAATATTGTGATCTCGTGAGGTGAATTCAGTGTCAGCTGCAGGAGTTAACACATTAAATATTATTTTAAAAGTTAAATTTAAACACTGTGAATCACAAGAAAGTCTGTGTGCTCTACAGACAATGACGAAATACTTAATTAGTCTGTGCTCTGCCCCCTCATGGGCCTTTGTGTTTTACACTTGTAGTTGACAGTAAATTCAAGGACATTCATAGTAAAAAAAGGCCCCTGGAGATTATTACTGAAATACTATGAGATGAGGAATATAGACAAAAGAAGTAAAAAAGCTTTTTGCTTTTTCTGGTGGCGCCTTTTATTTTGAAAGCCCAATAATGTGTGGAAATGCAGTGTTATCTTGTGAAAGAAAATAAAAACCAAAATGTGCAGCATTAAAATTAAATCAGGCTTTTTTAATCATCGAGAAAATATATGACAAAAACTGTAAGAGCATGGAGGAGAGAGGACTAACAGCGAGTGTACGCTCCTCTCTGCGGGGCGGGCTGAGCTGCGCTCTGCTGCACTGATGCGGAGCTGCTGCGAGTACGGATCCTCCAGGGATTTGACGGACACCGTCGTCTTGGGCCCGGTCTTCCACTCGATGCCGCTCTCGTCCACCACGGAGGCCTCCACGGTGACCGTGTGAGTGCCCAGGATGGAGAAATTCAGCAGGAACTGGGTGCTGAAGTAGTCGTTGTGGGGTTCCACCCGCTGCTCGATTGTTAGTTTTAGTGTCGAGTGGAATCTTAAAAAAAAAGTGGAAGACAAATATGGAGGTGTTATGAGGTTCACTAAAAAAAACAGAGCGCACACATCTGTGGACGGATACCTTGAAGTCGGGTCCTGTCCTGCTCTGGAGGACGAAGTGACATTGAGACAAACGGACTGGATCTTCCTGAAGAGCCCTGGAGTCGACACATGCTGCACCACCCCCTCCACCTTCAGAGTCAGCTGCTGACTGTTCTGCACTGGGATGGGTTCACTCGGAGTTCGGGGAGGGAGAGAGAGCGAGCTGGGGGAACAAAAATACACATGGGTCAGCCTTAAGAGAGCTGAACAAGATATTTTGTAACAAATGGTATAAAAAAATTCCAGGGCGGAGGCTCCACCGAACCCCTGAGACCGACTCACCGAAACCCAGGTTAAGAACCACTGATGTAGTGCAAGAATCAGAATCAGAAATACTTTATCAATCCCTGCAGGGAGCTTGTTTTTCCAAATATTTTGGCTGTATTATGGCATACATTTGGCATTAAGAAAGCCTTTTGGCTTAACTGTGGTATGATTAGGGTTACCCATAATAGATGAGGAGGTGCCAGCAATATAGGCATGTTTATGGCATGGGCGCGAGCGGGAACAGCTGATTTGGGGCTCTTTTTATGGCTATATTTTGGAAGTCCACAATTTGTTTTGGGTGAATTTTGGCTCCCTTTTGGTATGATTTTGGCTTTCCTAAATTTGGGCCATTTATGGCCCAGGCATCCACCCATAACCTTGCCAAAATGAAAGCCAGATTTGGGTCAAAGCGAAGCCAAAAGATTTTTGCTATCTGGGTAAACGGTAAGTGAGATAGTAAGTGATGGCAAGAAAACAAAACTTTAACAATATACACCTATACGATAAACTATTTTAACACTATATACGCACTAACAGGGGCGCCGCCAGGAATTTTGGGCCCCATGACAAAAAAAAAAAAATCAAATTGGGCCCCCTCTGCGCAGCTGTTGTCACCACATCTCTAGGACCTAACTATCCCATTAAAGCTTTACATAACTCTAATTGAAGGCGTGCAACTGTTTTGTGTCTGCATACAGTATTTTTACAGTATCAATGTGTTTTTATTGTAAAATTTCAAAATGGAAAATTCTCTTAAAATTAATGAACGATTTTAAAAAAAAAGAAAAGTGAATGAACTTAAAGATATATTAAATTTGCAATCATAATAAATTAACATCATCCTCTCAAAACAATGAAAACAGCAGATTTTTGAACTTAGTTGCACATATTAATGTCAACAATATTTTTAGGGCCTCTGTCAGTCGTGTCTGTTCTGGGCTTCTGTAGAAACACTGTGTTTCAACACTGAAGAGGACCTGCCCCCACTGTAGATATAAAAGGATGAAAAGATTCTTATTTTCAGGTGATTATACATACATGAAAACATAGTTATGAATTTTATCTTCCACGTCTGCCTTATTCTGAAGATAAAAGGCCCCAAATCTTACACACTAATTGATATTTATTAATGCTGACTCCCTGACTCCATTTGAAAATGACATGTGTGCATGTTTGGAGACATAAATAAAAGAAAAAGGAACAGATTAGTAATCTAAAATGCAGAATAGGCTAATGACAAATGTGTCCGATGCTTTTATTTTGAAAACACCACAATGATGGTGAATGATCAGTCTGAAGAAAATCATCCGTCTACTTACATTTTTTCTATAAAATACACATTTAAAGTGATTTAATGTACATATATCCAGTAAAAAAAAACAAAAACTTTTATTTTGAAAACCAGGTGCGGAACGCCCCGTTTTGTTGCTCCTCACTTGACGCTCTCGTGTTCACCTGACGCCAGATTGGAGCTCGTGAAGTGCGCAGCCTCCCTTTGATGTCAAGAGTGCTGATCGCGTGAACAAGAAACTGCTTTTTATTTTATTTTATTCCCCCAAATGTTGTGACTTCATCTTAAATCATCTACATCCGGTCTGCAAGTTATTATCAGATTACATCATCAGTATGTGTGTCACCTTAAAAAAAAAAAAAAGGATGCATCTGATTTAAATTTGCATCATTATTAAAACATGTTAATTAGAGATAATTTAGAGCTAGAGTGTCATGAATGTTGTGCAGAATAAACACACGTATGATAAATAATATTGTGATCTCGGCTGAGGTGATATTCAGTGTCACGCTGCAGGAGTTAACACATTAAATATCTATTTTAAAAGTCTAAATTTAACACTGTGAATCACAGACAGTCTGTGTGCTCTCCAGACAGACAATGATGTCCAATTAATAGTCTGTGCTCTGCCCCCTCATGGGCCTTTGTGTTATTACACTTGATAGTTGACAGTAAATTCAAGGACATTCAATAGTAAAAAAAAGGCCCCTGGAGATTATTGCATGAAATACTATGAGATGAGGAATATAGACAAAGAAGTAAAAAAAGCTTTTTTGCTTTTTCTGGTGGCTGCCTTTTATTTTGAAAAGCCCAATAATGTGTGGAAATGCAGTGTTATCTTGGAAAGAAAATAAAAACCAAAATGTGCAGCATTAAAATTAAATCAGGCTTTTTTTAATCATCGAGAAAATATATGTACAAAAACTGTAAGAGCATGGAGAGAGAGGACGTTCAACTAAAAGCGAGTGTACGCTCCTCTCTGCGGGGCGGGCTGAGCTGCGCTCTGCTGCAGCTGATGGCGGAGCTGCTGCGAGTACGGATCCTCCAGGGATTTGACGGACACCGTCGTCTTGGGCCCGGTCTTCCACTCGATGCCGCTCTCGTCCACCACGGAGGCCTCCACGGTGACCGTGTGAGTGCCCAGGATGGAGAAATTCAGCAGGAACTGGGTGCTGAAGTAGTCGTTGTGGGGTTCCACCCGCTGCTCGATCTCGTTAGTTTTAGTGTCGAGTGGAATCTTTAAAAAAGTGGAAGACAAATATGGAGGTGTTATGAAGGTTCACTAAAAAAAACATCAGAGCTAGCACCATCTGTGGACGGATACCTTGAAGTCGGGTCCTGTCTTGCTCTGGAGGACTGAAGTGACATTGAGACAAACGGACTGGATCTTCCTGAAGAGCCCTGGAGTCGAACCATGCTGCACCACCCCCTCCACCTTCAGAGTCAGCTGCTGACTGTTCTGCACTGGGATGGGTTCACTCGGAGTTCGTGGGGAGGGAGAGAGAGCGAGCTGGGGGAACAAAAATACACATGGGTCAGCCTTAAGAGAGCTGAACAGAGCTGTCTACTGTGACTGTACGTCCTTCTACTGTACCTTAATGCTTGTTGACTGCAGCTTTTGGAAGAAATACCTCTGGAAGGAGAGCGGGACCTTCAGCAAAGCTATGACGGCATCGCAGAGACAACCTGTATGCTGCAAAACAGTGACATGTTTGCATTATTAACCTCATCTTTCTTTATTTAAGTGTGCAATCAGACAGAATCAGGCACTGTGTTGTTTGTGCTGAATGAAATAATCACGGAATAACTTTTTATTTCACAGTTTAACCCGGCTTTACTGACGCAGGCGCTCGCTCGCTCACTCTCATTCACCGTCCACGTCTCTCAACCCAACTGCTCGCTCTCTGCAGGGTTTGTGCAGGAATCCTGAAGGTTAATACCTGGTCATTACCGGAGACGGTTCGTGGGCGTTTCCCCATGTTTAGTAAGCTTTCTTTCAGCTGACAGCAGCACTCGTAACCGAGGGAGTAGACACTGAGCGACAAACTTACAACAAATCACGTGTTATTCTTCAAAAAATAATACCTCCTAATCAGGTATTTAATATTTCATTTTCATTAAACCTTTAAATACCCTGCTGACACCCTGTACCTCTCTCTCAAATCAAATTAAACTTCTTCATAAATTGTGAGTCAGACTCAGATTTAGAAGCTGAGTGCATGATAATAAACAAAGCCAGAACACAACAGGGCAGATTATCCGAGTTTAGTCCATGACGTCCACGGCGGCTGTAGCGTGACGTCGGGCTATGTTAAGTTGGATCTGACTGCAGGTCGCTGCAGTTTTTTTTGGCAGGCATGCCTGAAGCACTGCAGCCAGAACGCATTAGTCCCACTCAAATGAATGGAAAAAGATCCAAAGGTCTGAATGTACCCTACTGAAATTTCTTCTTTTAGGAGACACCCGACCAGTACGGCGAAAGAAAACCACCAAACACCGAACATCACGAGGTATTCTGCAATAATCTCACCAGGCATGAAACTGGAGGGTGTTTCTTGGTGAGGCCCTCTGCTTCCTCCAACACGTGACTGAAGACTGACATCATCCGTCGCTCATATTCGCTCTCAGTCTGGACCGACCCCACGGTGCCGTACTCCTGAAAACTAGATTAAAGTGACAGAGACAATCTGTTACAATCAAACGTCTGCCAGGAAAATGCCTTCAGGGGAGTGTGTGTGTGTTATGGTAAAGCACTTTCAACAGGGAACACTGACGTACATGGTACAGTGAAAAAACTTTATTAAATTAATTAAGGTGCATTTATTTTCATTACGGCGTCATCTATGTCTATGTCATTTATTGTGCTGGAGTAAAGCATGATTACATTCCTTGACAGACTCAATATGATGCATGGAGATTAACAAAAAGGTACACGAACAATAACACAGTGAAATCGAGACCGCACGGTTCCACCTCTCACCTGGCCGCCTGTGGGTCAAGTATCAGCGCTTCTATGACATGGGACACGAGCAGACAGCTCTGTTGTTGTCTGAGCGAGTGGTTAAAGAGAAATTACATGAGAGAAGACGTCACAGCTGGGTCGTCGAGAGAAAGAGAGAGAGACTAAAGGCGGGTTTAAGGATACAGCTCCACGTTACGAAGGGTGGCGTAATCGGCGTCAAACGACGACTGGTGCAAGTCGGCGTAGCGAGCTGCGAGGCTTCTGAACTCGTCCATGCATACCTTCATCTGGAACAAAGAAGAAGAGCAGCAGCTTGATGATTACGTTCAATATTCTCGATTACACAAATCCGTAAAAGGTTTAAGCAGGCCCGTTTTTTCTCGACGACATTCGGACAGGATCAGCGTGTTACCTGCATGGCGATGCGGCCGCACCGCTGCAGATCATTGCCTGAGGTGAGGGCGATGGTGGTGGCGATGGCAGGAGGCGGGCTGGTTTTCAAGCTGTTGCAGGTACAGATGAGCTGCGACAGGGCTTGCAAGGTGTCGATCCGCAGCTTAATAAACTCGCACTGGAATGTAAGCGGGCTTAGGGGAGTGCTGGCAGCCTGGAGAGAGAGGAAATTAATCAGATGACGACTCGTAAACGCTACAGTTAAACAGCGACACAGGTCTTGTTAAATTGGCCTAACAAGATACAGTCAGGTATTACTGGAGCTAATCCACTAACAATTTTAGATGCTGTGAAAATCAGCTGCAGTGGCAAGGCTCCAGACGGAGAGCTGCCGATAGCTTTAAGCGTCTGTCACTCATGAAGTAACAGGAGGAGTGGCCGTTAATGTTTTTCGACAGGCGAGACGCCCCGGCGGTGAACTGACTGTGAGGGAAGCGATGCCCTTTTGGTAGGAGCGCAGGGCCTCGGCGATGGCGGTCATGGCTCCGCTGTAGTCGCCGTCCTCCACGTGGCTCAGGCACTGCTCCGCCTGGGAAAACTCTTTCAGGCTGTTCAGCCAGAAGTAGAAGTGCTCCGACGCCACGCGGGTCCGCAGACTCTGGTACAGCTCGCTGGAGAACTCGTGGCACCCCTGCGGATTAATAGATAATATGTCAGCGATGTGACGCAGGACGACTGGACGTTTTGCCTCCCATTCATAAATAGATGCTACGCCCTATGTGCGTCTTTACCAGCTCATGGGCTGCCTGAGTGTAGATACAACACCTGCCACTAGACCGATGATATCTTCTGAGCACCCTGATAATGTAAACAAGTGGATGCTGGCGTGGCATTTACGCCCGGGCAGATGACATTACCATGCGCGAGGCTTGTCGTGCGATGCGGTACACCGTCCAGCCGTTGGCGACGTTCTCCAGCTGCTGCTTGATGACGGTTTTCACCTCGGCCGACAGAGACGACTGGCTGGCGACGAAAATCACTGTTGCCAAGGAAACCTGTGGCGATCATAGCAGGGGGGGAGACGAGTGTTAAAATCCAAAATCGGAGATATGGAAGGGCAAGAAGACATGCATGAGAACGAGGAAGGATTTTTTGTAACTGCTGCTTTGACGTTGAGGTGGCTCCATTTCTACGTGTAAGTTGAACATAAAATCTACATTTGAAGTGTTGCGAGAGCTTTTAATCTCCTGTCCAAACAACAGCTGCTGCTCTGACTCACGCGCCACCCTCTCACCAGAAGCTCTTGCTGCTTGTCGGTGGAGGACTGACTGGCCACTCTGTAGAGGTCCACCAGATCCCCCAGCATGCCGTCGCCCAACACCGGCAGGTGGGTGGCGATGGCTGCCAGAGCGTGGCACATGAGAACGCGAGAGGAGTCGCAGGACAAGTGGAGCTGGCCCAGCAGGAAGTCCACGGCCGATTGGCTGAGGTGGGGTCGGCTTTTCAGCAGCTTGACCAATGAGGTGAGGGCGGTCTAGGGTTGACACAAAAAAGGGGGATGAGTGTTACTGAGTTATAATGCAGACGACGGTCGGTTAGTTATGTTTTAGTGAAAGCTTGAAGAAAAATGGACTGCACGGCACAACACTGCTCCCAAAATAATGTGTTAAAAGGTTTTATTTAAAGTCTGTGTAAGTAAGAATAAATGTGTTCTATATCAGACAAAAAGAAGAAAGTGTTATTAACCACTCAGCTAAATTTGAATGATTAAAAATATCAAGTTTACGAAATTAGGTGTCAGAATCAGGTAAAAATGAATTCTCAGGGTGGCCTCAGCGTGTCATCGAGACACCCTTTAAGGACCGCCCACAAAATCCTGAGACTGAAAAACTGTTTGAAACTCTAACTCCACATTTCAGTATCATAAAGTCTTTACATGGACTTTAAATCAAGGACTCTGATCAAAGAATATGTAAACAAGATTACAAATCTGAGCAGATATTAGATGCCAGCTAATGGACATAAAACATTCTTCCAGTCTTAGCTCATGATGTTGTCTTACTTTGAGTGTGGCCTGTGCACTGGGGCTGTTGTCCTGACTGCAAAGCATCAGGAGAGACTCCACTCCCAAAACTGTGTCCTGCTCCAGCTGCACTATATCTGAGGAGGAGAAACATGCACAGCAGCGTTTAACCCACAGGAGGAGCGCATAAAAGAAACTGGCACCAGAAGAGTCTCTTTACTCTGGCCATCACTTGCTGTGACTAACCTTTTTCTGGACAGGAAATGGCGATGTTGGAAAGCACTATGATCCCGTGAGCGGCCACAGCCAGGTTGCTGTGGTAACAGCATTCTTGTGCCAGTTTAACCAGGTCAGTGAGCCGGAGGGGAACTGAAGAGGTACCTGAGGAGGATGTTTGAGAGGAATACAGATCAGCCCGAGGTCGTTTCCTTCTTCACAGTACAAGTAACACGGAAACCCGTAATTAAAGATCAGACATAAAGACATGAAAATGACAAAACCTGGCATATTATTAAAGTACTGCTTGATTGCAATTGTTCCGGAGAGGGTGGAGAGGACGGCCAACATTCCCAGCTTTAGACTGTTGTACGGGCTGGTCAAGGCACACTCACACAGCGTCTGCAGAGATTTAAAAAATAAGTTATTTACAGATTTTAAATCAATCAACATAAAAAACATCCCTCCTGCGTCACCTTTTGAAACTCTACCTGAGTGTTCTCTCTGATCCAAAGGTGTGGAGCCTTTTTCGCCAGAAGCTTCAGGTCATTAATCGCAAGTCTCTTCACGGCTTTCCTCGGGTCATCTTTCAGGTACTGGAGGAGGAGCTGTAGCTGTAGCAATGAATGGGTATGTCATTAAACAGCCAAACTCTCCAGACATATGTTTGTCGACTCTGATCACGATCAAAAACTGGATTTGTATTGCATTCACACAGACAGACACAAAAGTAAGAAGGCAGACTCTGTGTGCACAAAATTGACATCCTCTCCTCCAACAGGGCAGCTGTTTTTTTTAAGTATCTGGTGTAGTACACACACGGAAATTGTTCATTTCCTGTTACGCAGTTTATTTCCCCAAAGACAGAAGAACTCGAACAAGGCCGAGTAGTAAATACATGCTTTCACATGTGCAAATTGAGCTTTTCCCGAGCTTTAATAATATAAAATAACATAAAACCTGATGATTTTTACAGCTGTACCTGCTTTGGAATATCGATGAGGGAGGAGGCAGCCAGCTGGGTGAAGGTGTGCAGGGTGACGATGACCATGGGGGTGGAGGGGTAAGAGTTGACCAGGTGCTGTAGAAGCTCTCTGCTGCTGGAGGCCAAGCTGGCTTCGTGGTGCATGTGCTGCAGCATGGGGATCAACTTCAGCTTCAGCTCCACGGGAGTGTCTAAACCTGGAGGACAGACGGGCAAACAAACACAAAAGCTGCTGAACAGAAAGCTTAATAACTCAAACGATACCTGCATTCGATCACATCCAAAAAAAGAAATATTTTTTGTGGTTTTGCTTGCAGCCAAGTATTCTTTGACTTGACTGCAGCCACATGCAGCATCTCCAAGCTGTGGAGTTGAAGGAGTTCAGGTCCTAAAGTGTGGCTATGCTACACACTCCTGATACAAATAAATCCATAAAGCCTGGAGGGAATAATTTAGGAAAAACTGGAAATACAAGTAACGCGACGAAGCCCTGCATTAAGCACTGTGTTCACCGGGACAATGGCTTCTTTGACCGCAGGTATCAAATGAAGCACTCTATTAGTATTAGTGGCACTTTAATGACACAGGTTTCATATATCTTGATATGATATCCACCGTGAGGTGTAAATGACTTGTGGAGTATTTCAATAAAGACTGAATTTGTTTATTTTAAGGTGGACTACAGTGTTTTTATTTAAGGTTTGGACAGCTACTGAATAAAAAGGGTAATGTAATAGTGATCTTTTTAGATTTTACCTTGAATCATCTCACTGACTTTGTTGCAAATCCCAGCAGCAAAGTCCCTGAAAAGGAAAGAAAACACATAAACCATCACCATATATATATATACACACATGCACTACATCTCAGGTGAAGCAACAGTCTTCCTTACTTTGACTGTGCAGAGAAGCTCGCAGCAGCAAATATCGCGGCCTCCACTTCTACGTTGTCGTGAGAGTCCAGACTTTGACGGATGCTGTGGTGAGCGTTCTTCCTCTCCGGGATGATGGAGGCCAGACTACCTAACATCCTACGTGGAAGGAACAACAGGTAGCAGTTTGTTTTAAGCCTCGGATAGAGAGAATAAATAAATATAAATGTAAAATCTGTATAGCGTAACGTTAAATGATTACCTCAGAGTGATGGCTCTGGCCACAGGATCGTTGCTGTGGATGACTGAAAACACCCTTTTGACAAACTCGTCCACGTTGAGGATCTTTTCCAGATGTTTCTCGCTCTGCTGAGTGACTTTCAGCACACAGAGACGCAGAAAGTTGTTCCTGAAATCAGAGAGACAAACTTTTATATAAACAAAGAACCCGTTTCACCACCCTCCTTACCAACAACGACAATACAGCTCCCAGGATGACAGAGATATGCAAACCTCGCCATCACGTTAAGGTCGCAATTTCACATATCGTAGATGTGTTACTACTGAGTGATTTGAATCAGAGCACCAAGTGTCTTTCAATAGCTTTGTACGTCCAACAGACGCCCTCAATGCATTGAGCTTTGTTTATTACGTACAGCTCGGTAAACATGGACTCTCGTCCACTACGCGGCCTCCGGATCAGACAACAGTTTCAGTCAGATGTCGTTACAGGAAGTCATTCCTACCAACTGCCATAACTCTGTATGATGACTCGGCTCTGCGCAGAGAGGAGACTCACTCTGCAACAGCTGATTTCATAACAGCGCTCTGTCACAAGTTATTGCACAAGTGTCCATATGTATATTTTCATGTGTATATTTTTTTTAGAGGTAGAACCACATGTTCTTTCTTTCTTTCTTTCTTTCTTTCTTTCTTTCTTTCTTTCTTTCTGGGTTATGCCTAGTCAGGCACGGTATTGGTTGAAGATGCAGTCACATCTTCCTTCACTGAAATCTGTCTGTCTGTTTGTCTCTGTCTCTCTCACATGTCTCATCAATGCATGTTACTAACTAAACTTCTTCCCCGGAGTTTCTGTGCTCTCTCATCCAGCAGGTTCTCGTGGATCGTGGGTGCTGCATGACGTCCACTACACATATTACTACTGTCATTATTGCTACCATATCTCCATCACAGTTTATAGTTAGTTGATGATTTGCTGCTGCTGTTTTCCTTTGGGGATTAATAAAGTCATCCATCCATCTATCTATCACAGGGCTACCAGTGTTCCTGATAAACTGATAACTATATGTATGATAGATGTAAGTTATGAGCATAACTAAAACTAGAAATCTTTATATTCCGTCAGCATCCATACCCGAGTCTGAAGATGTCTGCCAGCTTCAGGAAGGCGGAGTTGATGAGGATGGGGAACGGATACTTCTGGAAGAGTTTGGGGAAGAGAACCACGGCCTCACACTGCTCGCCCAGCTTCACCGACCGCAGGCCTGCAGACAGAGGTCACCACAAACAGTCAGTAACACTGAGGAGGTCACCACAAACAGTCAGTAACACTGAGGAGGTCACCACGAACAGTCAGTAACAACAAACAGTCAGTAACACTGAGGAGGTCACCACAAACAGCCAGTAAATCTGAGAAGGTGACAACAGTCAGTAACACTGAGAAGATGACAACAACAAACTGAAACAGTCAGTAACACTGAGAGGACAACAACAAACTGAAACAGTCAGTAACACTGAGAGGACAACAACAAACTGAAACAGTCAGTAACACTGAGAAGATGACAACAAACAGTCAGTAACACTGAGAAGATGACAACAACAAACTGAAACAGTCAGTAACACTGAGGAGGTGACAACAACAGACTGAAACAGTCAGTAAATCTGAGGAGGTAACAACAAACTGAAACAGTCAGTAACACTGAGGAGGTGACAACAACAGACTGAAACAGTCAGTAAATCTGAGGAGGTAACAACAGACTGAAACAGTCAGTAACAACAAACTGAAACAGTCAGTAACAACAAACTGAAACAGTCAGTAACAACAAACTGAAA